>NC_044555.1:93995438-94019500 GCF_007565055.1 Rhinopithecus roxellana | reverse complement strand
CTGCTTAGGCCATTGCTTTGGAGGGTGCAAGTCCCTATCCTTGATGGCTTCCAGTTCGTGTTGGGCCTACGGGTATACAGAAGTCAAGAATTGAGGTTTGGGAACCTCCACCTAGATTTCAGAGGACCTATGGAAATGCCTGGATGTACAAGCAGAAGTTGGCTGCAGGGGTGGATCCCTCATGGAGAACCTCTGTCAGGGCAATGTGGAAGGAAAATGTGGAGTTGGAGCCCCCACACAGAGTCCCCAACTGGGGCACTGCCTAGTGGAGCTGTGAGAAGAGGGCCACCGTCCTCCAGACCCCAGAATGGTAGATCCACGGACAGCTTGCACAGTGTGCCTGGAGAAGCCACAGACACTCAACACCAGCCTGTGAAAGCAGCTGGGAGGGAGTCTGTACCCTGCCAAGCCATAGGGGCAGAGCTGCCCAAGACCATGGGAACCCACGTCTTGCATCAGCATGCCCCGGATGTGAGACATGGAGTCAAAGGGATCATTTTGGAGCTTTAAGATTTAATGACTTCCCCACTGGATTTCGGACTTGCATGGGGCCTGTACCCCCTTTGTTTTGGCCAATGTCTCCAATTTGGAATGGCAGCATTTATCCAATGCCTGTACCTCCATTGTTTCTCTGAAGTAACTAACTTGCTTTTGTTTTTATAGGCTTCTAGGTGGAAGGGACTTGCCTTGTCCCAGATGAGACTTTGGACTTGGACATTTCAGTTAACGGTGAAATGAGTTAAGACTTTGGGGGACTGTTGGGAAGGCATGATTGGTTTTGAAATGTGAGGACATAAAATTTAGCAGGGGCCAGGGGTGGAATGATATGGTTAGGGTTTGTGTCCCACCCAAATCTCATCTTGAATTGTAATCCCCATAATCCCCATGTGTCGAGGGAGAGACTTGGAGGGACATGATTGGATCATGGGGGCAGTGTCCTTCATGCTGTTCTCATGATAGTGAGTGAGTTCTCATGAGAACTGATGGTTTTATAAGTATCTGACAGTTTCTCTGTCACACACTCGCTCTCTCTCACCTGCTGCCATGTAAGACATGCCTCTTCCCCTTCTGCCATCATTGCAAGTTTCCTGAGGCTTCCCTAGCCATGTGGAACTGTGAGTCAATTAAACCTCTTTTCTTTAAAAATTACCCAGTCTTGGGCAGTTCTTTATAGCAGTGTGAGAACAGACTAATACAGGTGTGTAGACTCAATAATTAAAATCTTCAAATAGTAACTGCTCTTCAAATAGTGACAGCTCTTCCTCCACACAAACAACCACCCAATGGACCTGTATACTGCACAAGGTATAATCTTTCCCATGAGCACTCTACAGAATAGTGGCCAATGCTTGGTTGAAACCCATGATCAAACAGTCTTAGGATAAGACTCTTACCCCTAAGCCTAGCATCAGTCACAGTTGATGCTGGAATCAAGACAGATGATTTATTCTAAGACACACAGGTCTGACCCAAGACACACAAGCCAGAGTAACTTTAAGGAGGGCCCCAGTCCCATGCTCCTGTTTCTAAATGTCAGTTGATTATTGAAACTTCTGACTTAGGTCAGTTACATCTATAACAGAGATTCAGTAGAACTCAGCAAATCCAGCACAAAGCAGCATAACTCACAGTGCAAGCTAGCCAGCAGGCAGTAGCTTGGAGTGCATGTTTATCACCAAGCAGTGGAGTCAGTTAGCAAATCAAAGCAAGAGAAGAAGGATATCTGGTGGTGGTGGTCATTGTCTCAACCTCCTGCTAACAGTACCAATTATTGACAGAAACAGGATGGATTGCCACCCAAAATTTGGTTTTAATGTGAAGACGAATGATGTCAACAACACATCAAGGGATATAAAAGGTTTATTACTTACATAATGAGACTTTCTGGGTCTACCAGAGCAGGCATCACAGGATTATCTGTAAGTGGCTTGATAAAGCAAGGAAAGGAGACTGGACTGCGATTTCTATGGTGGTGAAGGAGGAGGCTGAAGTGAATATTCCTGTGCATGGGATGGGGCCTGCATAGCTTGAATCTATGACCAGTACAAAAGGAAAGAGACCCAAGGCTTTCTTATCACCTTGCCAAGATGTGAGGCACAAGAAAAAGAGGGGGAAATGAGCTTTAAAAGCTATCAGAATTTAAGCTTTGAAAAATGGAATCAGACTCTTGATTACAATATACTTCTGATAGAACTAGGGTCCTTAGGGTCCTTAGGGTCCCTGATCATGTTATTCAACCTCTAAAATGACCTTTGAACCACCTACTTCAGACTTCTAGGGCTGCTTAATAATTCAGTGTCTTTATGGTTAAGGATACTTTTAGCTAGACTGTTACTTGCAGTCAAAAGAACTCTGGATGATACAATGTTGAAGATATAATCAATTACTACCATGTTGAATATATTCAGGGAATACAAAGACAATATAATAAATTCATCAATGTAATTCATAACAAAAATAAATTAACGGAGAATATCATAGGGTCATATTAATAACATACTTAAAATGCTTTCATAAAATCCAGTAACTATCCTTAATAAAAGCACAAGGTAAAGAGAAGCAGAAAGCACCTACCTAAAAACTCCTTACTAAAACTAACAACAAATATCAATCAATCTAAAGAGTGAAATAATAATAATGATTTTTAAAATTTATTTATTTTTTCTCTTTTTTTATTATACTTTAAGTTCTAGGGTACATGTGCACAACGTGCAGGTTTGTTACATATGTATACATGTGCCATGTTGGTGTGCTGCACCCATTAACTCATCATTTACATTCGGTATATCTCCTAATGCTATCCCTCCCCGCTTCCCCCTCCCCACAATAGGCCCCTGTGTGTGATGCTCCCCTTCCTGTGACCAAATGATCTCATTGTTCAATTCCCACCTATGAGTGAGAATATGCGGTATTTGGTTTTCTGTTCTTGCGATAGTTTGCTGAGAATGATGGCTTCCAGCTGCATCCATATCCCTACAAAGGACACGAACTCATTCTTTTTTATGGCTGCATAGTATTCCATGGTGTATATGTGCCACATTTTCTTAATCCAGTCTGTCACTGATGGACATTTGGGTGATTCCAAGTCTTTGCTATTGTGAATAGTGTGCAATAAACATACGTGTGCATGTGTCTTTATAGCAGCATGATTTATAATCCTTTGGGTATATACCCAGTAATGGGATGGCTGGGTCAAATGGTATTTCTAGTTCTAGATCCTTGAGGAATCTCCACGCTGTCTTCCACAATGGTTGACCTAGTTTACAGTCCCACCAACAGTGTAAAAGTGTTCCTATTTCTCCACATCCTCTCCAGCACCTGTTGCTTCCTGACTTTTTAATGACTGCCATTCTAACTGGTGTGAGATGGTATCTCATTGTGGTTTTGATTTGCATTTTTCTGATGGTGAGTGCTGATGAGCATTTTTTCATGTGTCTTTTGTCTGTATAAATGTCTTCTTTTGAGAAATGTCTGTTCCTATCCTTTGCCCACTTTTTGATGGGGTTGTTTGTTTTTTTCTTATAAATTTGTTTGAGTTCTTTGTAGGTTCTGGATATTAGCCCTTTGTCAGATGAGTAGGTTGCAAAAATTTTCTCCATTCTGTAGGTTGCCGTTCACTCTGATGGTAGGTTCTTTTGCTGTGCAGAAGCTCTTTAGTTTAATTAGATCCCATTTGTCAGTTTTGGCTTTTGTTGCCGTTGCTTTTGGTGGTTTTAGACATGAAGTCCTTGCCCATGCCTATGTCTGAATGGTATTACCTAGGTTTTCTTCTAGGGTTTTTATGGTATTAGGTCTAACATTTAAGTCTCTAATCCATCTTGAATAATTTCGTATAAGGAGTAAGGAAAGGATCCAGTTTCAGCTTTCTACTTATGGCTAGCCAATTTTCCCAGCACCATTTATTAAATAGGGAATCCTTTCCCCATTTCTTATTATTGTCAGGTTTGTCAGATGGCTGTAGATGTGTGGTATTATTTCTGAGGACTCTGTTCTGTTCCATTGGTCTATATCTCTGTTTTGGTACCAGTACCATGCTGTTTTGGTTACCGTAGCCTTGTAGTATAGTTTGAAGTCAGGTAGCGTGATGCCTCCAGCTTTGTTCTTTTGACTTAGGATTGTCTTGGCAATGCAGGCTCTTTTTTGGTTCCATATGAGCTTTAAAGCAGTTTTATCCAATTCTGTGAATAAAGTCATTGGTAGCTTGATGGGGATGGCATTGGATCTATGAATTACCTTGGGTAGTATGGCCATTTTCAAGATATTGATTCTTCCTATCCATGAGCATGGTATGTTCTTCCATTTGTTTGTGTCCTCTTTTATTTCACTGAGCAGTGGTTTATAGTTCTCCTTGAAGAGGCCCTTCACATCCTTTGTCAGTTGGATTCCTAGGTATTTTATTTTCTTTGAAGCAATTGTGAATGGGAGTTCATTCATGATTTGGCTGTTTGTTATTGGTGTATAAGAATGCTTGTGATTTTGGCACATTAATTTTGTATCCTGAGACTTTGCTGAAGTTGCTTATCAGCTTAAGGAGATTTTGGGCTGAGATGATAGGGTTTTCTAAATATACAATCATGTTATCTTTAAACAGGGACAATTTGACTTCTTCTTTTCCTAATTGAATACCCTTGATTTCTTTCTCTTGCCTGATTGCCCTAGCCAGAACTTCCAACACTATGTTGAATAGGAGTGGTGAGAGAGGGCATCCCTGTCTTATGCCAGTTTTCAAAGGGAATGCTTCCAGTTTTTGCCCATTCAGTATGATATTGGCTGTGGTTTGTCATAAATAGCTCTTATTATTTTGAGATACGTTACATCAATACCGAATTTATTGAGAGTTTTCAGCATGAAGGGCTGTTGAATTTTGTCAAAAGCCTTTTCTGCATCTATTGAGATAATCATGTGGTTTTAGTCTTTGGTTCTGTTTATATGCTGGATTATGTTTATTGATTCGCGTATGTCGAACCAGCCTTGCATCCCAGGGATGAAGCCCACTTGATCATGTTGGATAAGCTTTTTGATGTGCTGCTGGATTCGGTTTGCCAGTATTTTATTAAGGATTTTTGCATCGATGTTCATCAGGGATATTGGTCTAAAATGCTTTTTTTGTTGTGTCTCTGCAGGCTTGGGTATCGGGAGGAACCCCTGTCTGTGGATGTCTGTATGTATATATATATATATCATATATTATATGTATATATATATTATATGTAATATATATATTATGTAATATATTTATATGTAATATATATATTATATGTATATATTATATGTAATATATATGTTATATGTAATATATATGTTATATGTAATATATATATATGTAATATATATGTTATATGTATATATGTAATATATATGTTATATGTAATATATGTTATATGTATATATATATGTAATATATTATATGTATTATATGTAATATATATGTTATATGTAATATATATACACACACATTAAAAATCTGAAAAAACATATATCAAACTATTAACAGTGTTATTCTTAGAGTGTTTGAAGGATAAGATTTTCACTATTTTACTTCTTTTTTTGTATATTTATAAATTTTCTGAATTAGTCCATCTTAATTTGAAATTTTAATTTCTTTTAATCTTTAAATTTCCTTTTAATTAAGAAAAATTAAGGCAAAGGACTATTTAGGGGAGGGATCTTTCTCCTTGAAGGAAAGGGGCTGCTGCCGTCACTTTGAAGTAAATAAAGACAAAGTACAGTCTAGGTCAGAGGCCCATACACTGTGGTTGGTGGACCACACATGGCCTGCCCCTATTTTTATAAATAAATTTGCATTGGAACATAGCAGCCTCCCTCATGCTATAAACAATGAAGTTCTATAGTTGTGACGAAGACTAGATAGCTTGCAAAGTCAAGAATGTGTATTATCTGGCCCTTTACAAAAGACATTAGCCAATCCCAGCTCTAGATTTATATTTACCTCTGAGATGGAGTTATCTGTAAGAATACCAGCTCCATTAGAACACCAACTCATAAATTCAAACTCTCAGAGGAAGGGATAAAAGGTAAAGGCTAAATTTATTTTGTAAACTCTAAAAGTTGAAATCACAAACGCACCTCTTTATCGAGATTTTTTTTTTTTTTTTTAAGACAGTCTCGCTCTGTCACCCCGGCTGGAGTGTGGTGGTAAATCTTGGCTCACTGCAGCCTCCACCTCCTGGGTTCAAGTCATTCTCCTGCCTCAGCCTCCCAAGGGGCTGGGACTATAGGCGCCCGCCACCATGCCTGGCTAATTTTTGTATTTTTAGTAGAGATGGGATTTCACCATGTTTGCCAGGCTGATCTTGAACTCCTGACCTCAGGTGATCCACCCATCTCGCCTCCCAAAGTGCTGGGATTATAGGCATGAGCCACTGAGCCCAACCAAGACCTGCTTTATTCATCCAATGTGAGTACATCCTAACACAGTCCTGCCTGTCATTCTGGGCTGATTTTCTTCAAAGAATTTATCGCTGATTGATACATTCCTCATTTGTTTGTTTACATCGGCCTTTCTCATCACAACCTAAGAGCCATGAGAACAGGATCATCTCATTCTTATTCGTCACTATATCCCCAGTGCCTAGAACACAGCCTGGCACATAGTGAGTGCTCAATAACATTTGACGAATGAATGATGAGTCAATCAATCAATCTGTGATTCAGTGGCAAAATTTGTATGTCAGGGTAAGGAGGGATAACGATGCACTCAATAGCAATAGGAAACAGACTCAAAGGTAAAGAAAAAGAGCAGTCAGTGAACAGTCCATAAACATCTTTGAAGATGAACTAAAATGCTTAGTAATTGTGTACATGTGACTTCTATTTTTCAGTTGAATTCAAAAATAACATAGAGAGAAATGAAAGAAATGTCTGCCCTGGGGGAAGAGACTGCAATGAGATGTAGCAGTGTCAGGGCTGGGGTGGAGGAGATTATTATGGCTTCTTTGTTTAAGGCAGGTCTCAGGGTCTTCACCTCAAGGGCAAGGTGGAAAGACATGGGGAATTCAAGCATGTTCCTTTCTGAGGTTCAGGCACAGTCAGTGGCTCAGAGGAGGAAGGAAGTGGCTGAAGGTCCAAGCTGAAAATTCTTCCCTTTCTCTTTTTTGTTTGTTTAATCACACAGCAGGTGGGACCCAGCAAATCCCCAAGGACAGCCCACTCCCCTCAGCATACACAGTGCAAAGAGGGCTATAAACTGAGGAACTGTGTCCAAGAGGAGCCGGTCCCCTGGGGGAATCCCAGTCCCTGGAGACATAAGAGGGGTACCACAGGGTCTCTCTTTTCCTCTACTTCCATTCATCCCTCTGAGGGCAAATTGGATTATCAATACCTGGGGGTAATTATCAACTACTTACAAGCCGTCCTCACACCCCGCATTCTGTCTCCTTCCTGAAGGGAGTGGTCCTTCACTTTTCCAGACAGAGAGATAGATGACAGGCTGAGAGTCTGGAAAACCTTGAAAGAGATGAGATTGTTTTGGCCCGAGAACACAGAGAAAGAGATAAAGGAAATGTGAAACCTTCCTCTTTGGAAAGAAAGCATATATGTCTCCTGGGAATTTTTATTAGGCTTTGCCATAGATCAAAACTACCTCCCTGGGACACAGACAGCTTTTCAGTCTCCCCAAGAAATTTTCAGTAAAATTGTCATTACTCATTAATCCTTTGTCGCACTGGATTTTTGGGAAATGATAACAAAGTTCCTGCTCAAGGTGGGTGTAGGGTCAAGAACAGAGACTACTCATGGTGCCCAGTCACATCTGAGTTACAAGAATAGCCTATTGTATTCTGCGGCCCTGGAGTTCTTATCTCTGCCTCGATGAAATGCAGAAAAATGTGCAACCCTGAAATACAGAGAGACCCATTCACTCTCCTAGGTGAAACCAGAAAGGCTTGTACTGTTTTAGAAACAAATTAACTCCAGTTGGCTAGCAGATACCAACGGAAAACAACAACTCATTCAAAGATAAATTAATCCTTTGTACAAATAGCCCAACTTGAATACCAAAACTAGTGCAGACCCACATCCCATTTACAGTTTCTTCAGACTTTGTTCAATATGCCTCATTCTCTCAACTGAACAATCTAATTGTCTAAAACAACCTGCATCTATAATACTCAAATCCTGGATTTTTCTTAACTATTTCACTGTAGTTCCTCCCCCGGGCAGATACACTGTACCTGACTGACTAGTTTCCAACCAGAGAAGGGAACAGTTGTATGCCCAAATGTACAGTTTACAACCTTAAAGGAATCCAATTCAGAGATTCCTATTTTTACCATCTCCAGGTCTCTGCTTTTTTCTGCAGCATCGGCTTCTCTCATCTATTGCTTTTCCCATGGGTTATGTGGTATTTATACCATCTCAATTTGAACCTCCAGGAAATTCACAACACAGATGTGCAGATTTACCTTTCCCCTCGGAACTGCACTCCCTAATCAGACTTAGCTGCCTCCACTGTAGTGATCCATCTGGATTCAGACCCGACTTTCCAGTATTTCCTCCAGGTTTTCAGCAGGTGCCTCTTCCTCCCTCACCTGAGTCAGCTGGTCCTTCCACCTTCCTTTCTATTTGTTGCTGGGGTTTAAGGGAGTGGAGTAAGAGGGTGGCAGAGTGCATACATGACAGTAGATAAAAAGTTGCACATAAAAAAGGGTATAAAGTGAATGCCCTACTCATGTGTCCCCTGGCCAGGGTAACCAATGTTAACATTTTGTCACATGTCTGATAGACCTTTATGTATATATAGTTTATGCAAACGCACACATGCACACACACAACATGTACATGCACACAACACACTCACACATACCATACACCTGCAGGATCATATTGGATATCTGGTTATGTGACTGGCTTTTTTTACTTGCGGTATATATTCATTCATTCCTAACACATTTAAATGAGCATCTATTCTCTTTCAGTGCCTTCTAGGCCCTGGGAACATATCAGTGAACAAAACAGACAATTCTTGTCCTCAAGGATCTTGCATTCTTGTGAAGAAGGTGGACAAGAAAAACTAAGTAAGCAGATGGTATTTCATATGGCAATGTATTCGTCTGTTCTCACGCTGCTGATAAAGACATACCCGAGACTGGGTGATTTATAAGGAAAGAGGTTTAATGGACTCACAGTTCCACATGGCTGGGAGGCCTCACAATCATGGCAGAAGACGAAAGAAGAGCAAGGTATGTCTTACATGGTGGCAGGCAAGAGAGATGAGAACCAAGCAAAAGGGATTTCCCCTTATAAAACCATCAAATTCTCGCCTGGCACGGTGGCTCATGCCTGTAATCCCAATACTTTGGGGGGCCATGGTGGGCAGATCACCTGAGGTCAGGAGTTCAAGACCAGCCTGACCAACATGGTGAAACCCCATCTCTACTAAAATACAAAAATTAACCAGACATGGTGGTGGGTGCCTGTAATCCCAACTGCTCAGGAGGCTGAGGCAGGAGAATCACTTGAACCCGGGAGACGGAGGTTGCAGTGAGCCAAGATGATGCTATTGCACTCCAGCCTGGGTGACAGAGTAAGACTCTGTCTCAAAAAAGTAAATACATACAATAAAGTTTTTAAAAAAAACATCAAATCTCATGAGACTTATCACTGCCATGAGAATAGTATGAAGGAACTGCCCCTATGATTCAATTACCTCCCACTGGTCCCTCCCACAACACATGGAAAATATGAGAGCTACAATTCAACATGAGATTGGGGTGAGGACACAGCCAAACCACATTAGTAATAAGTGCTATAAAAAATAGGAGAAGGAAGATTGGAAGTGGGATGTTTGCTATTTCAATGATACTTTTAAAAGTTTCTCTGGGGGGGCGGAGCAAGATGGCCGAATAGGAACAGCTCCAGTCTCCAACTCCCAGCGCAAGCGACACAGAAGATGGGTGATTTCTGCGTTTTCACTGAGGTACTGGGGACATCTCACTAGGGAGTGCCGGACAATCGGTGCTGGTCAGCTGCTGCAGCCTGACCAGCGAGAGCTGAAGCAGGGCGAGGCATTGCCTCACCTGAGAAGTGCAAGGGGAAAGAGAATCCGTTTTCCTAGCCAGGGGAACTGAGACACACACACCTGGAAAATCGGGTAACTCCCACCCCAATACTGCGCTTTAAGCAACGGCGCACCAGAAGAATATATCCCTCACCTTGCCAGGAGGGTCCCACGCCCACGGAGCCTCCCTCATTGTTAACACAGCAGTCTGCAGCAATCTAACCGCAAGGCAGCAGCAAGGCTGGGGGACGGGTGCCCGCCATTGCTGAGGCTTAAGTAGGTAAACAAAGCTGCTGGGAAGCTCGAACTGGGTGGAGCTCACAGCAGCTCAAGGAAACCTGCCTGTCTCTATAGACTCCACCTCTGGGGGCAGGAGTCAGCTAAAAAACAACAGGGGAAACAGCAGAGGCCTGAGCAGACGCGAACGACTCTGTCTGACAGCTTTGAAGAGAGCAGTGGATCTCCCAACACAGAGGTTGAGATCTGAGAACGGACAGACTGCCTGCTCAAGTGGGTCACTGACCACTGAGTAGCCTAACTGGGAGACATCCCCAACTAGGGGCAGTCTGACACCCCACACCTCACAAGGTGGAGTACACCCCTGAGAGGAAGCTTCCAAAGTAAGAATCAGACAGGTACACTCGCTGTTCAGCAATATTCTATCTTCTGCAACCTCCGCTGCTGATACCCAGGCAAACAGGGTCTGGAGTGGACCTCAAGCAATCTCCAACAGACCTATAGCTGAGGGTCCTGACTGTCAGAAGGAAAACTAGCAAATAGGAAGGACACCTATACCAAATCCCCATCAGTACGTCACCATCATCAAAGACCAAAGACAGATAAAACCACAAAGATGGGGAAAAAGCAGGGCAGAAAAGCTGGAAATTCAAAAAATAAGAGCGCATCTCCCCCTGCAAAGGAGCACAGCCCATCGCCAGCAACGGATCAAAGCTGGTCAGAGAATGACTTTGACGAGATGAGAGAAGAAGTCTTCAGTCCATCAAACTTCTCAGACCTAAAGGAGGAATTACGTACCCAGCACAAAGAAACTAAAAATCTTGAAAAAAGAGTGGAAAAATTGACAGCTAGACTAATTAATGCAGAGAAGATCATAAACGAAATGACAGAGATGAAAACCATGACACGAAAAATACGTGACAAATGCACAAGCTTCAGTAACCGACTCGATCAAAAGGAAGAAAGAGTATCAGCGATTGAGGATCAAATGAATGAAATGAAGTGAGAAGAGAAACCAAAAGAAAAAAGAAGAAAAGAAATGAACAAAGCCTGCAAGAAGTATGGGATTATGTAAAAAGACCAAATCTACGTCTGATTGGGGTGCCTGAAAGTGAGGGGGAAAATGGAACCAAGTTGGAAAACACTCTTCAGGATATCATCCAGGAGAACTTCCCCAACCTAGTAGGGCAGGCCAACATTCAAATTCAGGAAATACAGAGAACACCACAAAGATACTCCTCGAGAAGAGCAACTCCAAGACACATAATTGCCAGATTCACCAAAGTTGAAATGAAGGAAAAAATCTTAAGGCAGCCAGAGAGAAAGGTCGGGTTACCCACAAAGGGAAGCCCATCAGACTAACAGCAGACCTCTCAGCAGAAACTCTACAAGCCAGAAGAGAGTGGGGGCCAATATTCAACGTTTTTAAAGAAAAGAATTTTCAACCCAGAATTTCATATCCAGCCAAACTAAGTTTCATAAGTGAGGGAGAAATAAAATCCTTTACAGATAAGCAATGCTTAGAGATTTTGTCACCACCAGGCCTGCCTTACAAGAGACCCTGAAGGAAGCCCTAAACATGGAAGGAACAACCGCTACCAGCCATTGCAAAAACATGCCAAAATGTAAAGACCATTGAGGCTAGGAAGAAACTGCATCAACTAACGAACAAAATAACCAGTTAATATCATAATGGCAGGATCAAGTTCACACATAACAATATTAACCTTAAATGTAAATGGACTAAATGCTCCAATTAAAAGACACAGACTGGCAAACTGGATAGAGTCAAGACCCATCAGTCTGCTGTATTCAGGAGACCCATCTCACATGCAGAGACATACATAGGCTCAAAATAAAGGGATGGAGGAAGATCTAACCAAGCAAATGGAGAACAAAAAAAAGCAGGGGTTGCAATCCTAGTCTCTGATAAAATAGACTTTAAACTATCAAAGATCAAAAGAGACAAAGACGGCCATTACATAATGGTAAAGGGATCAATTCAACAGGAAGAGCTAACTCTCCTAAATATATATGCACCCAATACAGGAGCACCCAAATTCATAAAGCAAGTCCTTAGAGACTTACAAAGAGACTTAGACTCCCATACAATAATAATGGGAGACTTCAAACACTCCACTGTCAACATTAGACAGATCAATGAGACAGAAAGTTAACAAGGATATCCAGGAATTGAACTCATCTCTGCACCACAAGCGGACCTAATAGACATCTATAGAAACTCTCCACCCCAAATCAACAGAATATACATTCTTCTTAGCACCACATCGCACTTATTCCAAAATTGACCACATAATTGGAAGTAAAGCACTCCTCAGCAATGTAAAAGAACAGAAATTATAACAAACTGTCTCTCAGACCACAGTGCAATCAAACTAGAACTCAGGACTAAGAAACTCACTCAAAACCGCTCAACTACATGGAAACTGAACAACCTGTTCCTGAATGACTACTGGGTACATAATGAAATGAAGGCAGAAATAAAGATGTTCTTTGAAACCAATGAGAACAAAGATACAACATACCAGAATCTCTGGGACACATTTAAAGCAGTGTGTAGAGGGAAATTTATAGCACTAAATGTCCACAAGAGAAAGCAGGAAGATCTAAAATTGACACTCTAACATCACAATTAAAAGAACTAGAGAGGCAAGAGCAAACACATTCAAAAGCTAGCAGAAGGCAAGAATAACTAAGATCAGAGCCGAACTGAAGGAGATAGAGACAACACAAAAACCCTCCAAAAAAAATCAATGAATCCAGGAGTTGGTTTTTGAAAAGACCAACAAAATTGACAGACCACTAGCAAGACTAATAAAGAACAAAAGAGAGAGGAATCAAATAGATGCAATAAAAAATGATAAAGGGGATATCACCTCCGACCCCACAGAAATACAAACTACCATCAGAGAATACTATAAACACCTCTATGCAAATCAACTAGAAAATCTAGAAGAAATGGATAATTTCCTGGACACTTACACTCTCCCAAGACTAAACCAGGAAGAAGTTGAATCCCTGAATAGACCAATAGCAGGCTCTGAAATTGAGGCAACAATTAATAGCCTAGCCACCAAAAAAGTCCAGGACCAGATGGATTCACAGCTGAATTCTACCAGAGGTACAAGGAGGAGCTGGTACCATTCCTTCTGAAACTATTCCAATCAATAGAAAAAGAGGGAATCCTCCCTAACTCATTTTATGAGGCCAACATCATCCTGATACCAAAGCCTGGCAGAGACACAACAAAAAAAGAGAATTTTAGACCAATATCCCTGATGAACATCGATGCAAAAATTCTCAATAAATACTGGCAAACCGGATTCAGCAGCACATCAAAAAGCTTATCCACCATGATCAAGTGGGCTTCATCCCTGGGATGCAAGGCTGGTTCAACATTCGCAAATCATAAACGTAATCCAGCATATAAACAGAACCAAAGACAAGAACCACATGATTATCTCAATAGATGCAGAAAAGGCTTTTGACAAAATTCAACAGCCCTTCATGCTAAAAATGCTCAATAAATTCGGTATTGATGGAACGTACCTCAAAATAATAAGAGCTATTTATGACAAACCCACAGCTAATATCATACTGAATGCGCAAAAACTGGAAAAATTCCCTTTGAAAACTGGCACAAGACAGGGATGCCCTCTCTCACCACTCCTATTCAACATAGTGTTGGAAGTTCTGGCTAGGGCAATCAGGCAAGAGAAAGAAATAAAGGGTATCCAGTTAGGAAAAGAATAAGTC
Organism: Rhinopithecus roxellana; assembly: GCF_007565055.1. Classification (NCBI taxonomy): domain Eukaryota; kingdom Metazoa; phylum Chordata; class Mammalia; order Primates; family Cercopithecidae; genus Rhinopithecus; species Rhinopithecus roxellana. The sequence goes on along the minus strand of NC_044555.1, from coordinate 94,005,468 downwards.
AAATTGTCCCTGTTTGCAGACGACATGATTGTATATTTAGAAAACCCCATCATCTCAGCCCAAAATCTCCTTAAGCTGATAAGCAACTTCAGCAAAGTCTCAGGATACAAAATTAATGTGCAAAAATCACAAGCATTCTATACACCAGTAACAGAAAAAACAGAGAGCCAAATCAGAATGAACTTCCATTCACAATTGCTTCAAAGAGAATAAAATACCTAGGAATCCAGCTTTACAAGGGATGTAAAGGACCTCTTCAGGAGAACTACAAACCACTGCTCAGTGAAATCAAAGAGGACACAAACAAATGGAAAAACATACCATGCTCATGGATAGGAAGAATCAATATCGTGGAAATGGCCATACTGCCCAAGGTTATTTATAGATTCAATGCCATCCCCATCAAGCTACCAATGAGTTTCTTCACAGAATTGGAAAAAAACTGCTTTAAAGTTCATATGGAACCAAAAAGAGCCCGCATTGCCAAGACAATCCTAAGTCAAAAGGACAAAGCTGGAGGCGTCACACTACCTGACTTCAAACTATGCTACAAGGCTACAGTAACCAGAACAGCATGGTACTGGTACCAAAACAGAGCTATAGACCAATGGAACAGAACAGAGTCCTCAGAAATAATACCACACATCTACAGCCATCTGATCTTTGACAAACCTGAGAGAAACAAGAAATGGGGAAAGGATTCCCTATTTAATAATGGTGCTGGGAAAATTGGCTAGCCATAAGTAGAAAGCTGAAACTGGATCCTTTCCTTACCCCTTATACGAAGATTAATTCAAGATGGATTAGAGACTTAAATGTTAGACCTAATACCATAAAAACCCTAGAAGAAAATCTAGGTAGTACCATTCAGGACATAGGCATGGGCAAGGACTTCATGTCTAAAACACCAAAAGCAACGGCAGCAAAAGCCAAAATTGACAAATGGGATCTAATTAAACTAAAGAGCTTCTGCACAGCAAAAGAAACTACCATCAGAGTGAACAGGCAACCTACAGAATGGGAGAAAATTTTTGCAATCTACTCATCTGACAAGGGCTAATATCCAGAATCTACAAAGAACTCAAACAAATATACAAGAAAAAAACAAACAACCCATCAAAAAGTGGGGAAAGGATATGAACAGACATTTCTCAAAAGAAGACATTCATACAGCCACAGACACATGAAAAAATGCTCATCATCACTGGCCATCAGAGAAATGCAAATCAAAACCACAATGAGATACCATCTCACACCAGTTAGAATGGCAATCATTGAAAAATCAGGAAACAACAGTTGTTGGAGAGGATGTGGAGAAATAGGAACACTTTTACACTGTTGGTGGGATTGTAAACTAGTTCAACCATTATGGAAAAGAGTATGGCAATTCCTCAAGGATCTAGAACTAGACGTACCATATGACCCAGCCATCCCACTACTGGGTATATACCCAAAGGATTATAAATTATTCTACTACAAAGACACATGCACACTTATGTTCACTGCAGCACTATTCACAATAGCAAAGACTTGGAATCAACCCAAATGTCCATCTGTGACAGACTGGATTAAGAAAATGTGGCACATATACACCATGGAATACTATGCAGCCATAAAAAAGGATGAGTTTGCGTCCTTTGTAGGGACATGGATGTAGCTGGAAACCATCATTCTTAGCAAACTATCACAAGAAGAGAAAACCAAACACCGCATGTTCTCACTCATAGGTGGGAACTGACAATGAGATCACTTGGACTCGGGAAGGGGAACATCACACACTGGGGCCTATCATGGGGAGGGGGGAGGGGGGAGGGATTGCACTGGGGAGTTATACATGATATAAATGATGAACTGATGGGTGCTGACGAGTTGATGGGTGCAGCACACCAACATGGCACAAATATACATAGGTAACAAACCTGCACGTTATGCACATGTACCCTAGAACTTAAAGTATAATAAAAAATGAAAAAAAAAAAAAGAAAAGAAAAGGTTTCTCTAATAGATGATATTGAGCAGAAACCTGGATTCAAGTTACAGGAGGAAGCTGGAGTGGCTGAAACCAGCAAGAGGGACGGGCAAGCAGCTATGTGGGTGCGTGCTGGAAGAGATCAAGTAAGGCTGTGAAGGCCACAGTGGGAGCCTTTCATTCTGAATGAGACTCGTGCTGAGCATAGAAATATTCCTTTTTTTCTCATTTCCATTCCAAACCGTTTTTCCTCCCCCTACCACCCCACAATGCTACCTTAAACACTTTTAAATCATTCGTACGTCATCAGATTCTACCACCCCACTGCCCTCCTGTGACTGCCATATGCAGCCCCAAGTCTCCTCTCTTTTGTAGAGACTGTAGCTCCCGGCTCAAGATCCTTCTGTCAGTGACTCTGTTATCGCTGTAACACAGAGGTTCTCAACCTCAGCTGCACATTAAAATCACCAGGGGAGCTTATAAAAGAATACATGGCTGGGCACAGTGGCTCATGCCTATAATCCCAGCACTTTGGGAGGCCGAGACAAGTGGATCACGAGGTCAGGAGTTCGAGACCATCCTGGCCAACATGGTGAAACTCCATCTCTACTACAAATACAAAATTATCTGGGCGCACTGGCAGGTGCCTGTAATCCCAGCTACTCGGGAGGCTGCAGTGAGCTGAGATCGCACCACTGCACTCCAGTCTGGGCAACAGAACAAGACTTCGTCTCAAAAAAAAAAAGAAAAAAAAATACCAAAATGAATTAATGAGCCAGTCTCCTTCAATCATCCACCAATTCCCAGAGGGTTGAATTCTTCATCTCTCTCTCCATGGCTTTTTCAGTCATTTGTATGTAACCCAAAGAACTGTAAGTTCATTCCTTTGCCCTAGATTCAGAATATTTTGAATCAGAACTTTATTTCCTCTACTCAATGTCATGCAGTCTTTACCTAAATCTCCAGTGGACCTTTATTTGATGATTCAAGAAGTTATCCTGCTAAAGATATAAACCTAATACATTCAAAGAATGTCTGTTTTTTCTTCTATATGGTCAAACTGATACAAGCTTATGCACCCCTGAGAAACAGGGAAATTTCTGTAAACATTGTTAAAAACACCACACTGTTGGTACTCACTGCACAATTCCCTCATGGTTCCAAAGAGGCAGGATAAGCTGAATGCTCAGGATTGTTTCCTGACATTATCAAAGACACAGAGCTATGGGAACAACTTCAGATGCATGTAGAAGTAAAGCTACCTGGGGGCTGGATGCAGTGGCTCACACCTATAATCTGCACTTTGGGAGGCCAAGGTGGGAGGATCACTTGATGTCAGGAGTTGAAGACCAGCCTGGCCAACATGGTGAAACCCCCATCTCTACTAAAAAATACAAAAGTTAGCCAGACATGGTGGCACATGACTGTAAAGAAGGGAGGAAGGAGGAAGGGAGGGAGGGAGGAAGGGAGGGAGGGAGGAAGGGAGGGAGGGAGGAAGGGAGGGAGGGAGGAAGGGAGGGAGGGAGGAGGGAAGGAGGTAGGGATGGAAGAAGAAGAGGAGGAGGAGGAGGAGGAAGAGAAGAAGAGGAGGAGGAGGAGGAGGAAGAGAAGAAGAAGAGGAGGAGGAGGAAGAGAAGAGAGAGGAGGAGGAGGAAGAAGAAGAAGGAGGAGGAGGAGGAGAAGGAGGAGAAGAAAGGAAGGAGGAAGGAAGGAAGGAAGGAAGGAAGGAAGGAAGGAAGGAAGGAAGGAAGGAAGGAAGGAAGGAAGGAGGGAAGAAAAGCCACTTAGGAGCTGAGGCAAGAGACTCACTTGAGCCCAGGAGTTCCAGATCAGCCCAGGCAACATAAAATCGTCAATACTCATAGAAGTAGAGGGTAGAATGATGGTTACCAAAGGCTGGGGGCTGAGGACGTAGGGGCAGAGGGGAGAAGAAGGAATGGAGAAAAAAAGAAGGAATTTTATTGATCAAAGGGTACAAATTTTCAGATAGATAAGAGGAATAAGATTTGAGGTCTATTGTACAGGAGAGTGACTATAATCGATAATAATGTAGTGTCTGTTTCAAAATAAGAGTAAATTTCAAATGTTTCACCATAATAAATGATAATTACACAAGGTGTTGGATAAGTTAATTAGCTGGATTTAATCGTTACACATTGTATACATACATCAAGATATCACATTATGCTCCATAAATGTATACAATTATGATTTATTAGTCAAAATAATATTGACAAAAATAAATAAAACTGTCATTATTTGTAGATGATTTGATTGTGTACATAAAATCTCAAGGAATTGACAGATGAACCACTGTGAATTGAACAAGGTTTCTGGATACAAGATTAACATTCAAAGCCTAATTGAATTTCTGTTTTAGTAATAAACAACTAGAAAGAGAAAATTTTGACCATTTACTATTGCATTAAAAACTTAAATACCTAGAAATAAATCTAACAAAAACTGTTTAAGACCCCTAACGTAAAACTACAAAAAACTTCAATTAAAGAAAACAAGTAAATTGATGAATACACTATTCTCATGTTCAATATGTTCAAATATATTCAATATTGTAATGGTATGTTTTCCCAAAGTTTATATATAGTTCAATATAATTCTAATCAAAATCCCAGCAGAATTTTGTAGAAACAAATTTTTAAATTTATGTGGACTGCATTAAATAAAAAACATCTATTCATCAAAAGACCACCACTGAGAGTGGAAAAACCAAATCGCCATGTAGGAGGAGACATAATCATGCATTTATCTGATGAAGGAATGATATCTAGCATTTATAAAGAATTTCTGATAATTAGTAAGGGGAAAGGCCGGGCATGATGGCTCACATATGTAATCCCAGCACTTTGGGAGGCCATGGCGGGCGGATCGTCTGAGGTCAGGAGTTTGAGACCAGCCTGGCCAACATGGTGAAACCTCGTCTCTACTAAACATACAAAATCTAGCTGGGTGTGGTGGCAGGCACTTGTAATCCCAGCTATTCGGGAAGCTGAGGCAGGAGAATTGCTGGAATCTGGGAGGTGGAGGTTGCAGTGAGCCCAGATCGCGCCACTGCACTCCAGCCTGGGCAATAGAGTGAGACTCCTTCGGAAAGAAAGGAAAGAAAAGAAAGAAGAGAGAGAGAGAGAGAGAGAGAGAGAGAGAGAGAGACAGAGAGAGACAGAGAGACAGAAAGAAAAGAAAGAAGAAAGAAAGAAAGAAAGAAAGAAAGAAAGAAAGAAAGAAAGAAAGAAAGAAAGAAAGAAAGAAAGAAAGAAAGAAAGAAAGAAAGAAAGAAAGAGAAAGGCACCTAACCGCCTTCAAAAAACAAATGGATGTCCCAGTCACCCTGGGGGGACCTAATCAATAATGCAGACTACCGCATCCTTGAATTCCCTCTTCCTTGTTCCTTTTATCAACCCCTTCTCCTGAACTCTGGCTCCCTGGGATGGCAATGCCCAAATAAACTAACTCCATCCAAACTTTTGTCACAGGCTGTGCTCTCAGGGGAACCCAGCTAAGACAGCATGCAAAAGTAGTTGAAGCCTGTAGACCTTAACTATAGGATGGGAGACCAAAAGTTTCTGTTTTTCACTATGCCAGACAGGTCCCCAAGGAAACTGGGTCCTTTGACTGGCTGAAAGGAAAAAGAACACTCTATATTAAGTACTTCTTATGCCTTTTGGGACATTTTGTTTTCCACAGATGTTTCTGAGGCAGCCAGGAAGAGCTCCTTCAAACTGCACCAAGTTCTTTTGCTTTCCACATCCAGTCCCCATAAAAGATGCCGCGAAGCCCTCAGCCAGCTCAACATGGGCACGCCTGAAGTATAAGGCAATAAACAAATGTTCCACAAGCAATTCTGGACCAATGAGAGAGCTGGAGCATACATACTTCTTTCTTTCATCTAGATTGTGCAGTATTGACCAGATTCGTAACACACGTTTTTACTGGTTTCCATTGAGAGTGAAAAAGCAATTCACCATGTAGGAGTTTCGCTTAGTTTTTTCGTTTCGCTTTCTCCAGTCCTTCCCTCCTGTTTTGGATTCCCTTCCAAAATAAATGACCCACATCAAAAAAGGAATAATAGTAATATAATAATGAGTAAACACTTGAAGAAATACTTCACAAAAGAAGACACCCAAATAGCCAAGTACTATATGAAAATGGTATTCAAACATACCATTCGACTCAGCAATCCCATTACTGGTTATATACCCAGAGGAAATAAATTATTCTACTGTAAAGACACACACACATGAATGTTCATTGCAGCACTATTCATCGCAATAGCAAAAATGTGAAATCAACCTAAATGTCCATGAATGACAGTCTGGATAAAGAAAATGTGGTACATATACACCATGGAAAACTATGTAGCCATGAAAAAGAATGAGATTGTATCTTTTGCAGGAACATGAATGGAACTGGAGGTCACTACCCTTAGCAAGCTAATGCAGGAACAGAAAACCAAATACTGTGTTCTCATTTATAAATGGGAGCTAAATGATGAGAACTCATGAACACCAAGAAGGGAACAATAGACACTGGAGCTTCCTTGAGTGTGGAGGGTAGGAGGAGGGAGAGGAGCATAAAAAATAACTATTGGGTACTAGACTTAATACATGGGTGACTAAATAATCTGTACAACAAATCCCCCTGACACAAGTTGACATGTGTAACAAATTTGCATATATATCCTCAAATCTAAAATAAATGTTTTTTAAAAAATGGTGTACAACATCAGCTGTCATTAGAGAAATGCAAATTTAAACCACAATGAGATACCACTACACACATAGAATGGCTAAACAAAAGTTTTTTTTTTTTTAACTGACAATGCCAAGTGTTGGCAAAGATGTGAAGAAGCTGAATCACTCATATGCTGCAAGTGGGAATACAAATAGGTAAAACCACCAGGCACAGTGGCTCATGCCTGTAATCCCAGCACTCTGGGAGGCCAAGGCAGGTGGATTACTTGAGGTCAGGAGTTTGAGACCAGCCTGGCCAACAGAGTGAAACCCCGTCTCCACTAAAAATACAAAAATTAACAGGACGTGGTGGCTCACACCTGTAATCCCAGCTACTTGGGGGGCTGAGGCACAAGAATTGCTTGAACCTGGAGACGGAGGTTGCAGCTGAGATCGTGCCACTGCACTCCAGCCTGGTTGAAAGCAAGACTCTGCCTCAAATAAATAAATAAATAAATAAATAGGTAAAACCACAGCAAACCTGCACATGTACCCCCTGAATCTATGAAAATAAATAGGTAAAACCACTTTTGAAAACAAACGGTTAGTTTCGTTTAATATGTACTAAAACTAAACATACGCATCACCTATGACCCAGAAGTTCCTTTTCTAGGTATACACCTAACAGAAGGACGCATATGCCAAAAGAGACATACAAAACTGTTGATAGCAGCATCATATATAATTAGTCCAAAACTGAAAACAACACCAATGTCCACCTACAACAGCATGGTTAAATTGTAGCATATTCATTCAGTGGAATGTTATACAGCAAATGAAACAGAACAAATTATCGCTCTGTGCAACTCTGTCAGAGTAGGTTGAAGGCAATAATTAGAAGAAAAATGAAGCCCCTTTATGTTTGTCACACTGTTGGGTTATTCAGTAAACTTTCAGAGAGCTATTGCCTGCTACTATGCAGTAGAATGGGATGATAAGTGGATGTCTGAGGAAGTGGAGTGTAATATCTGATGGTAGGATCCATAGAGCACAGCAAACTCCAATCCTTCAGAGCAGACTTCTGGATCTCTCCAGGGTGCATCCACTGCTTCCTCTGAGGCCTCTACAGATCTCTCTAGAGTCAGAAGTCTAGAGACAGGATATTCTTCATACAAGCTACCTGCCTAACACTGCTTTGTTTTCCATAAGAATTTCCCAGTGGGACAGGAGATTAAGGATCCCCAACTACATACGAGAGGGGCCCGTCCCATCTTCACCTTGGAGAGGCATCCTCTGTAGTCCATCTTGTTGGCTCTTCTAGTCCTCACACTTTGCCTCAGGGACCCCAAATACAAAGAACAAAGCAGGATTCTCAGATTCAGAGCAGAGAATTCAGCAGCAGATGAGAAGAAGCTGAGATTCTGAGCACCAAACTAGAGGTAGACAAAAGAATTTGAAGTGGATGCAACTATTGCATAAACAAACTTGGCACAGAGAGCCCAATATTCACTTCTGACCTCTCTTTCACCTCCCTGAGGTTTCCTTCGTGTGCTTCGGGGGCCAAGCTACCTCATTTCTATCCTGCACATTAAATTACCACTGGGACAGAACCTGCATGTGCTCGAAGGATGGAGTTAAAGTGGACTTGCCACTGAGAAATTACACCCGTGCAATGGTAGCCTCCTACGGCTCCGGCAGGAAGGCTATTGAGCAGAAAGGTTTGTGGACCAATTTAAGATGCTCAAATCAAATGGTTTATTGAATCAATAACAAAAACCAGAGAGAAGCAAGGGGAAAGAGACAAATTTAGGAAACAGTGCAACAAGGTGGAGGAACCACACTAGCTGAATTCTGTGTTACACAGTGTGTGTGAGTGTGAGCCTCCGTTTCTCATTCTGTAGCTCTCTCACTCTTTGCTCTCCCACATCAGCTTTCCTCCTGACATATGGTCATGAGAACATTGAATTGAGAAGGAACAAAGGACATGAGCAGAAAGGGGGTGCCTGGGGCCAGCGGGTGCTCCGTCAGGGAGATGCAGAAACAAGTATGTCTAACCAATAGCTGTTGCTCACCAGTGACTTGCTAAGCAACCGTGCCTTATCTGCATGCCTTGGGAAGAAAACAAATGGAACCAAAAATGGGGATCACCCAAGGGTGTCCACCTAAGATCTCATGAATACTGAGTGCTTCACGAAGATATAGTGACTCAAATGCCTCATAAATATGAGATGCTTTTTGGTCCTTCCATGGCTTCCTATAAATATTCATCACATATCATCTCTACCTCCTTTCTCACAAGGTTTTTGGCTCTATATTTCTTTCTCTTATTTTCTGTAAAAAGTGTTCTTAAATAATACAAACACTTATTACAAACACTTATTACCTGTAATAAGTAAATCTCTGTAAGAAAGATTTTGTAATAAGTAAATCTCTGTAAATCTCTTTAAGGATTTTGAATCTGATCCTCAAGACAGAGAAAGTAAAGGAAAGTGACAAGAACTGAAGCCACAGCAATTCACAGGGAGAAACAGAAAGGACACCTCAGATGGCAGGAGACAGATTCAGGAGCAGCAACTGAGAGAGAAAACATCCAAAGCCTGTAATAACGACAAGTCTACTTTGCAACAAGCAGTGAGTATCGTTGGTGTGCTCCAGGAGGTGACATCCACAAGGCTGCAGCGTGCATGAGGAGCCCTGAAGTTGTGAAATGCGGTATCCAGCAAGAGGTGGATGGGGAAAAAATGAAGAGGAATGAATGCAAACAGAGATCACTTAGGGAAAAAAGGTAACATTTGAGAGGCAGGTTTCAGCCACCCTTTGGGGTAACTCCAGTTCTTATGACAAACAGAACCTCAGTCCTGCAGGGGGCACAAGCCTAGAGAGAAATAGTAGGCATGCTGTTCTCAGAATCTACGGCTAAAGCGCGGGGCAAGAATCTCTTCAAGGATGGGGACGCTACAACCTAGAGTGTGGTGTTGAATCTGCCTACGCCTCACCTGAATATAATTGTTAATTATTTCTGTAGATGAGACCAGTAATATCAAGTAATTTCAAGATAACTAAACCCTCAGAGGCTGGCATCTCTGGGAAGAAGTAAAGATCAAAAGTGAGAAGAACCTGGCATTAGTCCTGACTCTGCCACTTACCAGATATGAGCCTAGACTAGTCACATCACTTCCCTGAGCCACCATTCCCCACTCCCCACCTGCCACATAGTATGGAGACAATTATGTTTGCTGAGTAGACCTTAGAGGATTTGTATGAAGACAGAATAAGGTAAAATATGCAAGCTATTGCCAAATATACAAGTTGTTTTATTATTCTTCTTACGAGTGATTTGCTGTGTGATCAGAAGAAAATTGGCGAAGTTTAT
>NC_044555.1:93473337-93645837 GCF_007565055.1 Rhinopithecus roxellana | reverse complement strand
CACGTGATCTGCCCGCCTTGGCCTCCCAAATTGCTGGGATTACAGGCGTGAGCCACTGGGCTGGCCTTCATCCTCTGAAAACTCTTGAGAGTGAAAAAGATGGTCTGAAAAAAAAGGCTTGGTCATAGCGGGGTGGGGGCATCACTGCACTCACGCGAACTGCACAGCACATCTCATAACCTCATCCTGGATTTTCTTTTTGTTTTGAAAATATACTCGGTCAATAATACTTAAGTAATCTTAGCAATTTCTTCATCTCATGACCTACAAATTAATCATCACTGCCTGGGAAATTGAAAAAGCATTTCAAATTAGCACAGGTAAGAACCTGGTCTAAATTGAGCGTATCCCACCCCACCACCAAACAAATTACATGAAACCCACCAGTTTAAAACAGTACCATAAAAAAAAAAAATCCTTAGTTGTTAGAAATTTCTAAAGAGAATACTCCCTCATAGAGCTCCATTTGTGCCATATCTTCAAGGTATATATTTGAATGTATGCAATTTTTCTTTAACCTTTTCACCCTTCTTAGGTGAGTGAAAACTTATTCAATAATTGTTCTTTTTTATTCCAATTTTTAAACAAATATCCAGTTTGCAAACCTGCCCCCTCCCCACACCCCCACTGTAATGCCAGTATATTAGCAGTGTATTCAGTCTTACAAATCAAAGTATTCGAGAAAATCAAAATTTCAGGCTGCCACTTTCTACATGGCTTCATCAGACCCTTAAAAACAATAGCAGGACCACCAGGCACTTGGACTTTTAAGCTATGTCCTCCCCATCAGTCTCAGTGAAACTAAACATACATTAATTACTTATATAATGTGTTCTTTCTGTGTGTAACTTATTCCCTCACTCCAATGCCTGAATATTTATAAATTCGGTCATTTAGCTAAGAACATAGCCTGGTTTAAATATTTTAAATACAGTTGAACCTTCTCACAATATAGCTCCTTGGTGCATTAATTTGCCAACTCCTCAAGTCAGGCTCAGTCCCAACATAACTCTACACAGAAGTGTTCTCTAAAGGATACCATTGTTAGAAAGAATGGAACTTTATTTGTACTTAATCTTGTACAGGAAATAGAAGTAACAGTTTAGTTCTGTTTCGTTTTCTTTTTCCATTAGAAAGCATATTCCCTCTGGTAATGGGAAATTTCCATAGGCTAAGGTTTATGTATCCCATTACTCCCCCACTAAAGTTGAAAACTCACTTGGCAAACATAGAAAAGGCAACAAAAACAGGCCAATTTAAGAATGTGTAGGACAAAGGTATCCAAGGACTGAGGCAGGTTTCAGAGTGGCTACTCTGACCAATTGCTTTCATCAGGCTTACTGGCTTCCACTTCGGCTTTACTCATATCCATGCATATTGCAAGCTGCTTTCTGGGGAAGAAAACAACAAAAATTCAGTATTTGGGATTGTGGATGAAATGAAATACACCTATGAGCATTTCATACCAGTATGAAAATGTCTACCCTCCCAACTGCTCCTGCACATTTTTCTGTGATACCTAGCCCCAGGCTTGCATTAGGTAGGGATGGTTGTTCTTTGTGTGCAGAATTTAAGAGAGGGCTAAAACACTCAGGATTCAAGATTTATCTCTCTCTCTCTACCTATCTATCTATCTATCATCTATTTATGTAATTTATCTATGTATCTAATTTTAGAGACAGGGTCTAGCTCTGTAGCACAGGCTGGAGGGCAGTGGCCGGATCACCGTTCACTGAAGCCTTGAACTTCAAGCTCAAGTTCGGAGTTCGGGTGTATGCTGCTAACATGCCCAGATAATTTAAAAAAATTTTTTGTAGAGATGAAGTCTCACTATATTGGTCAGCCTGGTCCTGAACTCCTGGACTCAAGCGATCCTCCTGACTTGCCCTCCCAGAGTGCTGGGATTACAGCCATAAGCCACCACACCAGCCCGAAAATTAATAACTTTTAATGCAAATATTTAACTTGATTCGTTTCTATACTGCGTGAAAAAATACCTTGATGCCCAGTTGCTATCGCCGGCATCCCACAGCTCAAGAGCAGCCCTGAGCCAGTGGCCTTGAGCTCCCTAAATAGCTCTTGGCACTGGAGGGTGGTAACGAGACATGGGTAGAGCCAAAGGCGTCCAGGGAAGTGCCCCAGCGTCCTGGGAACTGGGTAGCTCCAGAGCAAGCCGCTTACCGGCGAACACGTCGGGATATTCAGAGCGTGGGAAAATGCTGTCTAGCTCCTTCAGGTGCAACCTGCTGAACGCACTGGTGCTGAAGATACGCTGCTAATATTGAGGTTGTGGCTCCTCCGAGGAGGAGTCCTGGGCTGGAAGCCTCAGGCTGCTACTGTGAGGGCTCCTGGTCGCCACCGTCGCCCTTCTGGTTCTACTTGACCGTGGGGTCGGCAGCTCCCGCGCAGAAATGACTTTCTACTTCTGCTCCGGCTCCCTGCTCGGGTTCGGACCGTATTTTCTTATTGTCTGCTCCCGCTTCAATCACCGAAGTCCCTACAGCCTTCGCATCTGGAAAGGAGGAAAGGCAAAGAGACTGAGTGAGGAGAGAGATAAGAGAGAGAGATATCAGGGCGTTTGGCGCGGGCATAGGGCAGCATAGAACCGCAGCCTGAGAGAGGAGGCGCAGCAGCATCCGGTCCACGCGTCCCTCTCCGGGAAAGTTCCCTTCCGAGAGTTCCCCAAAGCACCGGTCTGAGTCCCCAGACAGGCACTGACTGTCGCCTTCCTGGAGCTCATGGAACAGGAAACCCAGGCCGGGGTCACCTGTGTCTTCGTGGCCGGATCTGGGCTGGGAACCCATCTGGGAGCGCGGTGGATGAAGCGTTGCGCCTCCGCGGATTCTGCGCTGGGGTCCTCCGACTCCTCTGAGTTCCGGAGCGTGGACTTTAGGTCCCACGACTGCAGGTGGCGGGGAGTTGGCTGCTGCTCTGGTCGCCGCTGCTTACGGTGTGTGTGTGGCGGAAGGCCCTGCTGGCAGGCGCTCACGGCGCGAGAGTGGCCGTTAAATCAGGGACGCATTAGTGGTCAGGGCACGGGGAGGGGTGGAGGGGTGGAGGCGTGTGTGGGGACCTTCGATCCATTTTGAGGCTTCGTTGACCATTCCCACTGCGGGCGGGGTGACTGTGGGAGGAAGGGGTTGAGCTGTCTGGTGCGAGTCGAAACTGAGGCAGGATCACCTTCCAGGATTACAATACTTATTTTAATTATCTCCAGTTATTTTGAGGTAAGTAATGAAGTAGACATCACCAGATATCTATAATACTAACTCGTTATAAGAAGAAGAAATAAGAAGTTGGAGTGGTAAATCATTATTTTTTCAACTTCATGACATCATATTTTTTTCTGGTTATTTCTAGTTAAACCTATTTCACTACTGACATAGTTACCACCAGATATCTGTAGTATAAATTCATTATTTCACAAAAAAATAAGAATTTGAGTTTGTGAAGACTGTGCTTTCAAACATCACTGCACTCCAGCGTAGGCAACACAGCGAGGTGCTGTCTCAAAAAAAGAAAGAGAAAGAAGGAAATGAAGGAAGGAAGGTAAGAAAGGAAAGAAAGGACAGAAAAGAAGGAAGAAGGAAAGAAAATGGAAGGAAAAGGAAAAGAGAAAAAAGGAAAGAAAGAAAGAAAAGAAAGTATTTATGAGAATATTTTCTCACCTCCTTGTCTTTGGTGTAGGACAGGCAAGCTGCCAAATTGGAATTTTGCCCAGATGGAGGGTGAGCGGGTGGTGAGACAGAGCAACTTTTATTGAACTAGTATTGCTCTTTGCAGAACAGCGCTAACCCGTAGGCAGTGCACCCGGAGCCAGCAGCAGATAGGCTGTTGGCAGCTGTATTTATACCTACTTTTAATTATGTGCTAATCAATAGGTAGGTTATTGAGAACTTTCAAGAAAACGAGTGAGGAGTATCCAGAAAATACAAGGTAACTTCCTGGCTATTGCCATGGCCCCTGGCTATGGCAGTTGTAAATTGTCTTTACACTGGGGGTGTCTTCTTGCTAATGGGCAGTGAAGACAACTAGAGGTAGCTTTCGTCGCCATCTGCTGGATTTGGATGGCTTCTTCCCTGCATCCTGGTTTTTCGGGTTTTTGTTGTTGTTTTTCTTTTCTTTTCTTTTTTTTTTTTTTTGAGACGGAGTCTTGCTCTGTCGCCCAGGCTGGAGTGCAGTGGCCGGATCTCAGCTCACTGCAACCTCCGCCTCCCGGGTTCACGCCATTCTCCCGCCTCAGCCTCCTGAGTAGCTGGGACCACAGGCGCCCGCCACCTCGCCCGGCTAATTTTTTGTATTTTTAGTAGAGACGGGGTTTCGCCGTGTTAGCCAGGATGGTCTCGATCTCCTGACCTCGTGATCCGCCCGTCTCGGCCTCCCAAAGTGCTGGGATTACAGGCTTGAGCCACCGCGCCCGGCCTCTTTTCTTTTCTTTTTTTTTTTAAGGGAGTCTCACTGTGTCCCCAGGCTGGAGTGCAATGGTGTGATCTCGGCTCACTGCAACCTCCACCTCCCGGGTTCAAGCGATTCTTCTGCCTCAGCCTCCCGAGTAGCTGGAATTACAGGCACCCGTCACCACACCCAACTCATTTTTGTATTTTCAGTAGAGACGGGTTTTCACCATGTTGGCCAGGCTGGTCTCGGACTCCTGGCCTCAAGTGATCCGCCCACCTCGGCCTCCTAAAGTGCAGGAATTACAGGCTGGAGCCAACAGCCTGGGCCAACTGCATCCTGTTTTGACCCGATCCTGTTTCCATCAGTGGGGTCGTGACCCTGTGACTGGAAAATAAGTTCTGCGGGCCTCCTACCTCATCTTCATTTCCATATTAATAGTTATATCCAATTAGTTAGTGTCCTGGGTACAAATACTTATCTACAGCACTAACTCATTATATCCACAATAGAAACGACTGTAGTGTTGAGAAGAATATTGTTTCAACTTCCTGGATTGATCAAGTTTTCTTCAGCAGAGAATTTAGAATTGAAAAGAACATGACTGGCAACTTCCTGCCTTCAACTAGGTATTCTTGTTATTTCTAGGTAAATAATTACAAAGGTACCAAATGAACATTTACAGTATTAACTATTCCAATGATAAGGAGAATTTACAATGGACAAGTTTGTGTTGTGTTTTTTAGTTCTCCAGCTTTAACTACTTATTCTGCTCATGTTTAGCTATCCAGAGTAAACCAAATGCCTCTTGATTACTACTTATTTATAGTAGTAGCATTCAAAAACTATAGAACAGAGAAGTATAGTTTTTTTGTTGTTGTTTTTTGGACAGCTAGTAGTTTTCCAGTTATTTCTAGATATATCTATGTATCACTAGTTGTCTACCTTTCCAGTACTTAACTTCAAGAAGAAATAATAAGTTGCACTTGAGAAAAATGTTTTCCAACATCCTGGCTTCAATTAATTTTCTAGTTATTTCCAGTTATTTCTCTATAAGTAGTTATATAAGTAACACTAGTCATCTATATTACTAACATATTCCTTCAATGATAAGAAGTTACATTGAGAAAAATGCGTTATTTAGCTTTCTGCTTTCAACTAGTCATTCAGGTTGTATCTATTTTTTATTATTTATTTACCTTTGAGATGGCCTCAGTCTGTTGCCCAGGCTGGAGTACAATAAGCCCATTAAGCTCACTGCGGCCTCTAACTCCCAGGCTCTATTGACCTTCCCACCTCAGCCTCCTGAGTAGCTGGGACTACAGGCTCACACCACCACACATGGCTAATTTTTAAATCTTTGGTAGAGATAGGTTCTCCCTATGTTGCCCAGACTAGGTTATATCTAGTTATCTTTATATAAAGCTTACCTTAGAGGCTGGGTGCAGTGGCTCACGCCTGTCAACCCAGTGCTTTGGGAGGCCAAGGTGGGAGGATGGCTTGAGACCAGGAGTTCCAGATCAGCCTGAGCAACACAGTGAGACCTCATCTCTACCTAAAAAAAAATAAAAAATAATTAACCAGGCGTGGTGGCATATGCCTGTAGTCCTAGCTGCTTGGGAGCCTGAAGCAGAAGGATCACTTGAGCCAGGGAGTTTGATGTTACAGTGAACCATGATGGTGCCATTTCACTCCATCCTGGGTAACAGAGTGAGAACCTGTCTCAAAAAAATAAAAATAAAGCTTACCTTAGTATGCTAGGAATTTTGAGTACTAAATGCACATTCCAAAAAGAAATATTAAAAACAAATATTTTAGAGATGAAAAGCATGTATTTTTCAGCTTTATGGCTTTAAGTAGCTTTCTAGCTAATTTTAGGTATCTCTAATTTAAAAATTACATAGCTACCACTAGTTATCTATATTTCCAATACCTTATGTCAAAAGAAATTAAATTCGGATGTAAAAAGAATGTGTTTTTCAACATCCTAGATTCAGGTATTTTTCTAGTTATTTCCAATATGTCTAAGTAAGTACTTAACTAGGAACCACATATTATCTATATTATAGCAAGTTTTTTAAAATAAGAATTATGAAGTTGAATTTGAGGAAAACGTGTTTGACAGCATCCTGCCTTCACATACTCAGTCTAGTTCTAGTAATATCTAGTTATCTTTACATACGTCTTACAAAGATAACTGTGTTTATAGCACTACTTCAATATTACAAAAGATGTAAATATTTAAATGTGAGAAGGGTGGGTTGATTAAAATTCTAAATTAAATCAGTATATCTAGTTATATCTAGTTAACAAGGTGTGACTGATTACGTATTGGGCTAACTCATTAATTAAACAAGATACAGGAATTCAGATGTGAGAAAAGATTGGTTTTGCATTCTCTGGCTTCAAGCCATGATTGCTTTATGCCTGCATTTAAGTAGTTACCAAGTTATCAGTAGGTATCTCTAGTATTAATTCATTTTTCCAATAAGCAATAAGAAGTTATTGTGAGAAAAATGTGAGAAAATTATCTTCCCAAATGGAGGGATCATTCTCCATATAACTGCATTTGGGGCCCACCTTATACCTTGCTCAACTATCCCCACAACCAGGGTGACACTATGAAGTGAAGGCAACAGAGGCAGCTGCTCAAGGACACCCCAATGGTCCACTGTCAGGATACTGAAATTTCTTCATTCTGTTATGCTGTTACCAAGCATAGCATTAACAGCAGGTACTGACTGCAATGTGTCCACTAGACTCACATCCGGGAGCTGGGTAAAAACCCTTAAAGAATATTAACAATGGGAGGAAAGAGACAAAGCAATGAGCATAGTCCAAAACAGAACTGAAGGGAAGTGGGTACAGCATTAACTCTCCTAAAATATTTTTCCAATAAGGAAATAGCTTCTCCCAGTGTAGTTTAAAATATCAATGGCATAGAGTTACATGTTGTGGGGTTTTTTTCTTATGATATTAATTGTTTGATATACTAAACCAATACCTTTATAAAATCTCTGATTGAAGGTTTGCTTTAAAAATAGGTGGGTCAACTCTTCAAGGAGAACTATAAACCACTGCTCAACGAAATAAAAGAGGACACAAACAAATGGAGGAACATTCCATGCTCATGGATAGGAGGAATCAATATCATGAAAATGGCCATACTGCCAAGGTAATTTATAGATTCAATGCCATCCCCATCAAGCTACCAAGGACTCTCTTCACAGAATTGGAAAAAACTACTTTAAAGTTCACATGGAACCAAAAAAGAGCCCGCATTGCCAAGACAATCCTAAGCCAAAAGAATAAAGCTGGAGGCATCACGCTACCTGACTTCAAACTATACTACAAGGCTACAGTAACCAAAACAGCATGGTCCTGGTACCAAAACAAATATACACACCAATGGAACAGAACAGAGCCATCAGAAATAATACCACACATCTACAACCATCTGATCTTTGACAAACCTGACAAAAACAAGAAATAGGGAAAGGATACCCCATTTAATAAATGGTGCTGATAAAACTGGCTAGCCATAAGTAGAAAGCTGAAACTGGATCCCTTCCTTACACCTTATACAAAAATTAATTCAAGATGGATTAAAGACTTAAATGTTAGACCTAAAACCACAAAAACCCTAGAAGAAAACCTAGGTAGTACTATTCAGGACATAGGCATGGGCAAGGACTTCATGACTAAAACACCAAAAGCAATGGCAACAAAAGCCAAAATTGACAAGTGGGATCTAATTAAACTAAAGAGCTTCTGCACAGCAAAAGAAACTACCATCAGAGTAAACAGGCAACCTACAGAATGGGAGAAAATTTTTGCAATCTACCCATGTGACAAAGGGCTAATATCCAGAATCTACAAAGAACTTAAACAAATTTACAAGAAAAAATCAACCCCATCAAAAAGCGGGCAAAGGATATGAACAGACACTTCTCAAAAGAAGAGATTTATGCAGCCAACAGACACATGAATAAATGCTCATCATCACTGGCCATCAGAGAAATGCAAATCAAAACCATAATGAGATACCATCTCACACCAGTTAGAATGGCGATCATTAAAAAGTCAGGAAACAACAGGTGCTGGAGAGGATGTGGAGAAACAGGAATGCTTTTACACTGTTGGTGGGACTGTCAACCATTGTAGAAGACAGTGTGGCGATCCCTCAAGTTTCTAGAACGAGAAATACCACTTGACGCAGCCATCCCATTGCTGGGTATATACCCAAAGGATTTTTGTATAAGGTGTAAGGAAGGGATCCAGTTTCAGCTTTCTACATATGGCTAGCCAGTTTTCCCAGCACCATTTATTAAATGGGGTATCCTTTCCCCATTTCTTGTTTTTGTCAGGTTTGTCAAAGATCAGATGGTTGTAGATGTGTGGTATTATTTCTGATGGCTCTGTTCTGTTCCATTGGTCTGTGTCTCTGTTTTGGTACCAGGACCATGCTGTTTTGGTTACTGTAGCCTTGTAGTATAGTTTGAAGTCAGGTAGTATGATGCCTCCAGCTTTATTCTTTTGGCTTAGGATTGTCTTGGCAATGCGGGCTTTTTTTTTTGGTACCATATGAACTTTAAAGTAGTTTTTTCCAATTCTGTGAAGAGAGTCCTTGGTAGCTTGATGGGGATGGCATTGAATCTATAAATTAACTTGGGCAGTATGACCATTTTCACAATATTGATTCTTCCTATCCATGAGCATGGAATGTTCCTCCATTTGATTGTGTCCTCTTTTATTTCACTGAGCAGTGGTTTGTAGTTCTCCTTGAAGAGGTCCTTCACATCCCTTGTAAGTTGGATTCCTAGGTATTTTATTCTCTTTAAAGCAATTGTGAATGGGAGTTCACTCATGGTTTGGCTCTCTGTTTGTCTGTTATTGGTGTATAGGAATGCTTGTGATTTTTGCACACTGATTTTGTATCCTGAGACTTTGCTGAAGTTGCTTATCAGCTTAAGGAGATTTTGGGCTGAGACAATGGGGTTTTCTAAATATACAATCATGTCATCTGCAAACAGGGACAATTTGACTTATTCTTTTCCTAACTGAATACCCTTTATTTCTTTCTCTTGCCTGATTGCCCTAGTCAGAACTGCCAACACTATGCTGAATAGGAGTGGTGAGAGAGGGCATCCCTGTCTTGTGCCAGTTTTCAAAGGGAATGCTTCCAGTTTTTGCCCATTCAGTATGATACTGGCTGTGGGTTTGTCATAAATAGCTCTTATTATTTTGAGATACGTCCCATCAATATCTAGTTTATTGAGAGTTTTTAGCATGAAGGGCTGTTGAATTTTGTCAAAGGCCTTTTCAGCATTTATTGAGATAATCATGTGGTTTTTGTCTTTGGTTCTGTTTATATGATGGATTACATTTATTGATTTGCGTATGTTGAACCAACCTTGCATCCCAGGGATGAAGCCAACTTGATCGTGGTGGATAAGCTTTTTGATGTGCTGCTGGATTCGGTTTGCCAGTATTTTATTGAGGATTTTTGCATCAATGTTCATCAGGGATATTGGTCTAAAAGTCTCTTTTTTTCTTGTGTTTCTGTCAGGCTTTGGTATCAGGATGATGCTAGCCTGATACAAAATGAGTTAGGGAGGATTTTCTCTTTTTCTATTGATTGGAATAGTTTCAGAAGGAATGGTACCAGCTCCTCTTTGTACCTCTGGTAGAATTCGGCTGTGAATCCGTCTGGTCCTGGCCATTTTTTGGTTGGTAGGCTATTATTGCCTCAATTTCAGAGCCTGTTATTGGTCTATTCAGGGATTCAATTTCTTCCTGGTTTAGTCTTTGGAGGGTGTATTGTGTCCAGGAATTTATCCACTTATTCTAGATTTTCTAATTTATTTGCATAGAGGTGTTTATAGTATTCTCTGATGGTAGTTGTATTTCTGTGGGATCGGTGGTGATATCCCCCTTTATCATTTTTTATTGCGTCTATTTGATTCTTCTCTATTAGTTTTGCTAGCAGTCTATCAAGTTTGTTGATCTTTTCAAAAAACCAGCTTGTGGATTCATTGATTTTTTGAAGGATTTTTTATGTCTCTATCTCCTTCAATTCTGCTCTAATCTTAGTTATTTCTTGCCTTCTGCTAGCTTTTGAATGTGTTTGCTCTTGCTTCTCTAGTTCTTTTAATTGTGATGTTAGGGTGTCAAATTTAGATTTCTCCTGCTTTCTCTTGTGGGCATTTAGTGCTATAAATTTCCCTCTACACAATGCTTTAAATGTGTCCCAGAGATTCTGGTATGCTGTGTCTTTGTTCTCATTGGTTTCAAAGAACATCTTTATTTCTGCCTTCATTTCATTATGTAACCAGTAGTCATTCAGGAGCAGGTTGTTCAGTTCCCATGTAGCTGAGCGGTTTTGAGTGAGTTTCTTAATCCTGAGTTCTAATTTGATTGCACTGTGGTCTGAGAGACAGTTTGTTATAATTTCTGTTCTTTTACATTTGCTGAGGAGTGCTTTACTTCCAACTATGTGGTCAGTTTTGGAATAAGTGCGATGTGGTGCTGAGAAGAATGTATATTCTGTTGATTTGGGGTGGAGAGTTCTGTAGATGTCTATTAGGTCTGCTTGGTGCAGAGCTGAGTTCAATTCCTGATATCCTTGTTAACTTTCTGTCTCATTGATCTGTCTAATGTTGACAGTGGGGCGTTCAAGTCTCCCATTATTATTGTGTGGGGGTCTACGTCTCTTTGTAGGTCTCTAAGGACTTGCTTTATGAACCTGGGTGCTCCTGTATTGAGTGCATATATATTCAGTATAGTTAGCTCTTCTTGTTGAATTGATCACTTCATCATTATGTACTGGCCTTCTTTGTCTCTTTTGATCTTTGTTGGTTTAAAGTCTGTTTTATCAGAGACTAGGATTGCAACCCCTACCTTTTTTTCGTTTTTCATTTGCTTGGTAGTTTTCCTCCATCCCTTTATTTTGAGCCTATGTGTGTCTCTGCACATGAGATCGGTCTCCTGAATATAGCACACTGATGGGTCTTGACTCTATCCAATTTGCCAGTCTGTGTCTTTCAATTGGGGCATTTAGCCCATTTACATTTAAGGTTAATATTGTTATGTGTGAACTTGATCCTGTCATTATGATGTTAGCTGGTTATTTTGCTTGTTAGTTGATGCAGTTTCTTCCCAGCATCGATGGTCTTTACAATTTGGCATGTTTTTGCAGTGGCTGATTCCAGTTGTTCCTTTCCATGTTTAGTGCTTCCTTCAGGAGCTCTTGTAAGGCAGGCCTGGTGGTGACAAAATCTCTCAGCATTTGCTTGTCTGTAAAGGATTTTTATTTCTACTTCACTTATGAAGCTTAGTTTGGCTGGATATGAAATTCTGGGTTGAAAATTCTTTTCTTTAAGAATGTTGAATATTGGCCCCCACCCACTTCTGGCTTGTAGAGTTTCTGCTGAGAGATCTGCTGTTAGTCTGATGGGCTTCCCTTTGTGGGTAACCCAACCTTTCTCTCTGGCTGTCCTTAACATTTTTTCCTTCATTTCAACTTTGGTGAAACTGATAATTATGTGTCTTGGAGTTGCTCTTCTCGAGGAGTATCTTTGTGGCATTCTCTGTATTTCCTGAATTTGAATGTTGGCCTGCCTTGCTAGGTTGGAGAAGTGCTCCTGGATAATATCCTGCAGAGTGTTTTCCAACTTTATTACATTCTCCCCGTCACTTTCAGATACACCAATCAGATGTAGATTCGGTCTTTTCACATAGTCCCATATTTCTTGGAGGCTTTGTTTGCTTCTTTTTACTCTTTTTTCTCTAAACTTCTCTTCTCACTTCATTTCATTCATTTGATCTTCAATCGCTGATATCCTTTATTCCACTTGATCGAATCTGCTACTGAAGCTTGTGCATGCATCACGTAATTCTCGTGCCATGGTTTTCAGCTCCATCAGGTCACTTAATGTCTTCTCTATGCTGTTTATTCTAGTTAGCCATTCATCTAATCTTTTTTCAAGGTTTTTAGCTTCTTTGCAATGGGTTCGAACATCCTCCTTTAGCTCAGAGAAGTTTGTTATTACTGATCATCTGAAGCCTTCTTCTCTCAACTTGCCAAAGTCATTCTCCATCCAGCCTTGTTCTGTTGCTGGTGAGAAGCTGTGTTCCTTTGAAGGAGAAGAGGTGCTCTGATTTTTAGAAGTTTCAGCTTTTCTGCTCTGATTTCTCCCCATCTTTGTGGTTGTATATGCCTTTGGTCTTTGATGATGGTGATGTACAAATGGGGTTTTGGTGTAGATGTCCTTTCTGTTTGTTAGTTTTCCTTCTAACAGTCAGGACCCTCAGCTGCAGGTCTGTTGGAGTTTGCTGGAGGTCCACTCCAGACCCTGTTTGCCTGGGTATCACCAGCAGAGGCTACAGAACAGCGAATATTGCAGAACAGCAAATGTTGCTGCCTGATCCTTCCTCTGGAAGCTTTGTCTCAGAGGGGCACCCGGCCGTATGAGGTGTCAGTTGGCCCCTACTGGGAGGTACCTCCCAGTTAGGCTAATCAGGGGTTAGGGACCCACTTGAGGAGGCAGTCTGTCCATTCTCAGATCTCAAACTCCATACTGGGAGATCCACTACTCTCTTCAAAGCTGTCAGACAGGGACATTTAAGTCTGCAGAAGTTTCTGCTGCCTTTTGTTCAGCTATGCCCTGTCCTCAGAGGTGGAGTCTACAGAGGTAGGCAGGCCTCCTTGAGCTGTGGTGGGCTCCACTCAGTTCAAGCTTCCTGGCCACTCTGTTTACCTATTCAAGCCTCAGCAATGGTGGACACCCCTCCCCAAGCCTCGCTGCCACCTTGCAGTTCAATCTCAGACTGCTGTGCTAGCAGTGAGCAAGGCTCCATGGGCATGGGACCCTCCAAGCCAGGCGCGGGATATAATCTCCTGGTGTGCTGCTTGCTAAAACCATTGGAAAAGCACAGTATTAGGGTAGGAGTGTCCCGATTTTCTAGGTACCTTCTGTCATGGTTTCCCTTGGCCAGGAAAGGGAATTTCCCGATCCCTTGTGCTTCCTCGGTGAAGTGATGCCCCGCCCTGCTTCAACTCATGCTCCGTGGGCTGCACCCACTGTCCGACAAGCCCCAGTGAGATGAACCCGGTACCTCAGTTGGAAATGCAGAAATCACCCGTCTTCTGCATCACTCACACTGGGACCTGTAGACTGGAACTGTTCCTATTCAGCCATCTTGGAAACCTCAAATTCTCACACTTTAAACAGCAAGACAAGGACTTGTGCGTTTGCAGTCCAACATGTAAAGAGCTTGGAAATCATCATTCCTGTCCTCACAACAAGAAAAATGCTGACCAAACTAAAAACAACTCTTCTTAGATATATCAGAGAATCACAGTGGAAGGCATGAAAACTAGAAACGCAAATAGGCAGATACAGAGAATTACTGTTTACCAAGAGTAGAAGGCCACCAGCAGAAACCCACAGTTGGAGCCAGCATGAGTAGGAACACTCTGTAGGAACAACTGTTACTGATGAACTTCTAGAAGCTCAGTATGGCCTATCTAGAGAGTTAAAACTTCAAGGGTGGGGGCAGCCTTAAGGGGATTTCATGAGTTTTATCTCCAGAAGCCCCACCAAGTTGTCACTGTGAAGGGAGGGGGTGGGAATCCCTCCCTGCTTCCAGCAGGTGGACAAGAAAAGCAATCATTTTGAAATATGCCCAGAGTTCTCTGTTTTCCATAGCCAAGGACTACCCTGGGAGGAAACCATTTTACCAGAGCCTAACCAAGTTGGGTTTCCCCAAAGCCTGACCAACCACGGGGAAAGGAAGTACTCAACTCCAGCCCTGTCTAGCCTTCCATCTAAGCTAAAGGGATGGGTGGGGACGCTGAGAAGGACTTGCAAAGGTCACAGCCCAGGGACACAGGCTCAGTGAAAGACTGAGATCTAATCATGGGATGATAAAATGCTTGCCCTCCTCCCAACCTTACCACCACATCAGTAAGAATCCTGCATAATAACTGCAGATTATAGGTGAATTACAGCTGAAAAGACTGCAAGCCTCAGATCCCATTTAAGAAGGAGCCTCTTGAAAAACTCAAAGACAACAAAGGAGACAAAGACAAGGGCCCTACAAGAAATTTTAGCTTCTGACACCTAAAGCTATGGCCAAAAGTAAACAGCCTAATTCCTAGCCAGATAACCATAAAACCTCACACAAAAGAACTACCTACCTCAGTGCTTTTTTGTTTTTCCTTTTTTTTTTTTTTTTTTTTTTTATAGTGACAGGGTCTCACTGTATTATTGCCCAGGCTGGTCTCGAACTCCTAGCCTCAAGTGAGCCTCCTGACTTGGCCTCGTGAAGTCCTGGGAATAGAGAGGCACAGCCACCATGCCCACCCTACCTCAGTTCTTTCTACCCAGTACATCACGTATGGTTTTCAACAAAAATGTATAAGACTGCTAAAAGTCAAAAAACATATTCTAGAACCAGGTGCAGTGGCCTACACCTTTAATATCAGCAATTTGGGAGGCCAAGGCAAGGGAAACACTTGAGCCCAGAAGTTCTAGACCAGCCTGGGCAACATAGTGAGACCTTGTCTCTACAAAAAATAAGAAAAATTAGCCAGGCATGGTGGAACATGCCTGTAGACCCTAGCTACTTGGGAAACTGAGGTGGGAAGATCGCTTGAGCCCAGGAGGTTGCAATGAGCCATGATCATGCCACTGCAGTTCACCCTGGGCAACAGAGTGAGACCCTGTAAAAAAGGCATGTTCTGAAGAGACAAAGCAAGCATCAGAACCCAACT
This sequence comes from Rhinopithecus roxellana, assembly GCF_007565055.1. Classification (NCBI taxonomy): domain Eukaryota; kingdom Metazoa; phylum Chordata; class Mammalia; order Primates; family Cercopithecidae; genus Rhinopithecus; species Rhinopithecus roxellana. The sequence goes on along the minus strand of NC_044555.1, from coordinate 93,630,665 downwards.
AAAATACAGCAGATATTTTAGAATGATTAGATTGGGAATTTTAAATAACTACAATTATTATGCTAAGGGATCTATAAACATGCAAGAACAGATGAGTAATGTATACAGAGATAAAACCTCTAAGAAAAAATTAAAAAAGAAATGCTACAAATCACAAACATAGTAACAGAAATGAAGAATGTTCTTGATGGGCTCATCGTTAGACTAGAGAAGGCAGGAAAGAAACAGTACACTAGAAGATATGAAAATAGACTTCCATATATGGGCTGGACATGGTGGCTAACACCTGTAAGCCCAGCACTTCATGGGGCTGAAGTGGGAGGACTGCTTCAGGCAAGTTTGAGACCAGCGGGGGCAACATAGCAAGACCTCATCTCTTAAAAAAATTATCCAGGTGTAGTGGCTGAGGCGGGAGGACTGCATGAGCCCTGGTGTCGGGGGCTGCAGTGAGCTATGATCAATCTACTGTGCTCCAGCCTAGATGACAGACTGAGACCCTCTCTCAAAAATAAAGTAAAATAAGAAAAAGAAAAGAAAAGTTCCCAATATGACAATAGAAATTTCCCAAACTGAAAAGCAAAGAGAAAAAATAATGAAACAAAAAACAAACAGAATATCAAAGAACTGTGGACAATTACAAAGGTGTAACATGCATAATGAGAGAAGAGAGAAAGGAACGGAAAAAATAATTAACGTAATAATGGCAGAGAATTTTTCAAAGTTAATACAGAGAGCAAACCACAGATCCAATAAAGTCAAAGAACATCTAGCAGAATAAATACCAAAATAATCTATATTTAAGCATATATTCAAACTACAGAAAATCAAAGACAAAGAAAAACTCTTAAAAGAAGATGGATGAAAACAATACCTTACCTATAGAGGAGCAAGAAGAGGTATTCAAAGAAAAACACCAACAACCTAGAATTCTGTACCCAGTAATATTACCCTTCAAGAGAAGGAGAAATAAAGACTTTCTCAGACAAACAAAACTGGGAGAAATGGTCACCAGTATAACTGCTTTGCAAAAGATGTTAAGTTTTGGGGTTGTTTGTTTGTTTTAGACAGAGTATCGCTCTGTCACCCAGACTGGAGTGCAGTGATGCGATCTCAGCTCACTGCAACCTCCACCTCCCAGGTTCAAGCGATTCTACTCCCTCAGCCTCCCGAGTAGTTGGTATTACAGGCATCCTCCCACCACACCCAGCTAATTTTCATATTTTTAGTAGAGATGGGGTTTCGCCATGTTGGCCAGGCTGGTCTCGAACTCCTGACCTCGTGATCCGCCCACCTTGCCTCCCAAAGTGCTGGGATTATAGGCGTGAGCCACTGTGCCTAGCCAAAAGTTTTTCAAAGAATAGAAAAATGATCGGCCGGGTGTATGGCCCAGGCCTGTAATTCCAGCACTTTGGGAGGCTGAGGCAGGCAGATCACCTGGGGTCAGGAGTTTGAGACCAACCTGGCCAACATGGTGAAACCCCATCTCTACTAAAAATACAAAAATTAGCTGGGCATGGTGGCGGGTGCCTGTAGTTCCAGCTACTCAGGAGGCTGAGGCAGGCGAATCACTTGAAGCCAGGAGGTGAAGCTTGCAGTGAGCCAAGATCACGCCATTGCACTCCAGCCTGGGAGACAAGAGCGAGACTCCATCTCAAAATGAAAAAAAAAAAAGATAGAGGCAAAAAACTCCAATTTACATAAAGAAAGGAAGATCATTAGAGAAATCATCAATGATGATAAAATAAATATCTAATTTTTCTTATTTGATCTAATTGATAACAGTTTTCAAATTAATTATAGAAAAAATGGGTTTAGTGATTATAGTTTACAGATAAGTGAAATGAATGACAGCAATGTTATAAAGGACAGCAATGTTATAAAGGACAGCAATGTTATAAAGGACAGCAATGTTATAAGGGAGGAATTGGGAATATTGTGTTATAAAATAGTTGTACTACCCATGCAATGATACAGTGTTATTTGAAAGTGAACTTAGATTAGTAGTAGATGCATATTGCAAACACTAGGGCAACACTAAAAATATTTTTTAAGAAGTATAATTAGCCATGTGTGGTGGCATGTACCTGTGCTCCTAGCTACTCAGGAGGCAGAGGCAGGATGACTGCATAAGCTCAGCAGGTCAAGGCTGCAGTGAGCTATGATCATGCCACTGTACTCCAGCCCGAGCAACAGAGTGAGACCTTACCCTAAAAAAAAGAAAAGAAAAGAAAAAGAAAACACACATACAAACCATCAAATAAAGTTTTTAAAAAGAAGTATAACTGATACACTAAGAGAGGAGAGAAAATGGAATCATAATTAAAAGCTCAATTACAACCAAAGAAGGCAGAAAAAGAGTAAAAGACAAAATGGAAACCAAGAACAAAGGCAACAAATTGAAAATAGTTACAAATATGGTAGACACTAATCCAAATATATCAATAATCACTTTAAATGTGAATGATCTAAATACACAAATTAAAAGACAGACAAATTTCATGATATGAGCATAAAGAGGAAAAAAAAGAAACACTCAGAGTGGATAAAAATACAAGACCCAAGTCTATATTGTCTACAAAAAACCCACTTTAAATACAAAAACAGGCCAGGTGTGGTAGTTAACACCTGTAATTTCAGCACTTTGGGAGGCTGAGGCAGGCAGATTACTTGAGCTCAAGAGTTCAAGACCAGCCTGAGCAACATGGCAAAACCCCTGGCTAATAGCAGGATGGCTTGTGCCTGTAGTCCCAGCTATTCAGAAGGCTGAGGTGGGAGGATCACCTGAGCCCAGGGAGTTTGAGGTTGTAATGAGCCATAATCACGCCACTGCACTCCTGCCTGGGCAACAGAGTAAGACCCTGTCTCATAAATAAATAAACAAATAAAATATAAAGACATGGATCAAAAGTAAAAGAATGGTTTTTGGAGATAGGAGTTTTTTCTGAAAAGGGATGGAGAAAAATTATGCTATAGTAGCACTAATCAAAAGAAAGCTGGGCCAGGTGCCGTGGATCACACCTGTAATCCCAGTGAGAGGTGAAGCCAGCTGGACTTCTGGGTCAGGTGGGGACTTGGAGAACTTTTCTGTCTAGCTAAAGGATTGTAAACGCACCAATCAGCACTCTGTAAAATGGACCAATCAGTGCTCCGTAAAATGGACCAATCAGCACTCCGTAAAATGGACCAATCAGCAGGATGTGGGTGGGGCCAAATAAGGGAATAAAAGCTGGCCACCGAAGTCAGCAGCGGCAACTTGCTCAGGTCCCCTTCCATGCTGTGGAAGCTTTGTTCTTTTGCTCTTCACAATAAATCTTGCCGCTGCTCACTCTTCGGGTCTGCACTACCTTTATGAGCTGTAACACTCACTGCAAAGGTCTGCGGCTTCACTCCTGAAGTCAGCAAGACCACGAACCCACCAGGAGAAACAAACAACTCTGGATGTGTGCCACCTTTAAGAGCTATAACACTCACCGCAAGGGTCTGTGGCTTCACTACTGAAGTCAGCAAGACCACGAACCCACCAGAAGGAAGAAACTCCGGACACATCTGATCATCTGAAGGAACAAACTCCAGACACACCATCTTTAAGAACCGTAACACTCATCACGAGGGTCCGCGGCTTCATTCTTGAAGTCAGACCAGGAACCCACTGGAAGGAACAAATTGCAGACACACCAGCACTTTGGGAGGCCGAGGCAACTAGATCACTTGAGGCCAGGAGTTTGAGACCAGCCTGGCCAACATAGTGAAACCTCCCGTCTCTACTAAAAATACAAAAATTAGCCAGGCATGGTTGCACGCACCTGTAGTCCCAGATACTTGGGAGGCTGAGGCATGAGAATCACTTAAACCTGGAATGCTGAGATTGCAGTGAGCCGAGGTCATGCCACTGCACTCCAGTCTGGGTGACAGAGTAAGACTCTGTCTCAAAAATCAAAAAAGAAAAAGCCAGAGTAGCTATATTAATTTCAGACAAAGCAAACCTTAGAGTAAGGAAAATTATCAGGGATAAAGAGGGGCCTTTCATAAGGATAAAGGAGTTAATTCTCCAGAAAACAGAACAATCCTTAATGTGTATGTGTCTAATGAGAGAGTATCCAAATATGTGAGGCAAAAACTGACATAACTGCAAGGAGAATGAGCTAAACCCACTATTATACTTGGAGACATCTACACGTCAACATCAGTAATTGACAAATTCAGCAGGCAGAAAATCAGTAGTAAGGATATGGTTGAACTAACAGCACCATCAATAAACTGGATCTAGTTGACATTTATAGAACATTTTATCCTACAATAGCAGAATACACATTCTTCTCAAACTCACATGGAACATTCAACAAGATAGATCACTTCTTTGCCATAAGACGCACTTCTAAAGAACACATGGATCAAAGAAGACATTTCAGGGGAATTTGAAAAATATTTTGAATTACATGAAAATGAAAATACAACTTGTCAAAATGTGTGGTAATCAATGAAAGAAATGCATAGAGGAAAATTCATAGCATTTAGCGCATGCATTAGAAAAACAGGGCCAGGGGCACGCCTGTAATCCCAGCACTTTGGAGGCTGAGGCAGGTGGATCACGAGGTCAGGAGATCAAGACCATCCTGGCTAACACGGTGAAACCCCGTCTCTGCTAAAAACACAAAAAGTTAGCAGGGCATAGTGGCATGCGCCTGTAGTCCCAGGTACTCAGGAGGCTGAGGCTGGAGAATCGCTTGAACCCAGGAGGCAGAGGTTGCAGTAAGCTGAGATTGTGCCACTGCACTCCAGCCTGGGAAACAGAGTGAGACTCTGTCAAAACAGAAAAGAAAAGAGGAACTAAAATTCATAATCTAAACTTTGACCTTAAGAAACGAGAGAAAGAAGAGTAAATTGAAGCAAAAGAAAGCAGAAGAAAAGATAGAATAAAAAATCAGGCAAAAATCAAGGAAATTTAAAACAGAAAAACAATAGAGAAAAGCAATAAAACCAAAAGCTGGCTCTTTAAAAAGATCACAAAATCTGTAAATATCTCGTCAGGGTAACCAAGGGAGAAAAGAGACAAAACACAAATTTTTTCCTCTTTTGGCGGGAGACAAAGTCTTGCTCTGTCACCCAGGCTAGAGTGCAGTGGTGCAATCATAGGCTCACTGTAACCTTGTACTCCTGTGCTCAAGGGATCTTCTGCCTCAGCCTCCCAAAGTGCTGGGATTACAGACATGAGCCACCATGCCCAGACACAAATTTCTAATATCAGAAATGAAAGAGAGGTCATTACTACTTATCTCATGGACATTAAAATGATGAGAAAGGAGTATTTTGAAAAACTTTATGGCCACAAATTTAATAGCTTAGATGCAATGGACCAATTCCTTGAAAGATATTGTTGGGGTGATCAGACCCCACACCAGGTCATGGGGACAGTGAAGTCAAGCGGAGTCAAAGGATTGAGGAAAAGACCGTTTGAGAGAAAGTGGGACCGGGGGCCATTGCAAGTGTGGAGGCTGCAAAGGCCCTGAGCTCTGGGAGCCCATGCTGTTTATTGGTGCTCAAAGAAACAAGTGGTGAGGATGTGGGGGTTGAAAGGAAACAGTATATCAAGTGAATGAAAAACATATGGCTACTTGGGATAATGGGAGTGCTAGAAGCAAGGAACCAGCAAGTCTAGCAGATGTGCAAGCCCTGCTTCAGCTTCTCTTCCAACACTCAGCTTTTCTGAGTGTTTTCAACAGATACAATCTACCAAAACTTACACAAGGAGAAACAGACAATCTGAACATCTATATGTATTTTTAATTGAATCAATAATCAATAATCTTCCAGAATAGAAAGCACCTGGCCCAGATAGTTTCACTGGGGAATTCTACCAAACATTTAAGGAAAAAATTATACTGACGAGAGGTGACAACATGCTAGCAGCCCTCCCTCACTCTCAGCGTCTCCTCAGCCTCGGCATCCACTCTGGCCGCACTTAAGGAGCCCTTCAACCCGCCGTTGCGATGTGAGGGCTCCTCTCTGGAGTGGAAGGCTGGAGCCGGCTCCCTCTGCTAGTGGGGAAGTGTGAAGAGAGGCGCGGGCGGGAGCCGGGGCTGCCAGAGGCGCTCGCAGGCCGGCGCAGGTTCTGGGTGGGCGTGGGCTGGGAGGGCCCACACTGGGCACAGCCCGCCGGCACCTGCTGGGCTTGATGGGGGGACAAGCTCCCTCTGGGCTGCCGGAGTGCCCAGGCTAGGTGCTGCAAAGTGCCGCAGCAAGTGCCAGTGAGAGGTGAAGCTGGATGGGCTTCTGGGACAGGTGGGGACTTGGAGAACTTTTCTGTCTAGCTAAAGGATTGTAAATGCACCAATCAGCACTCTGTGTCTAGCTAAAGGTTTGTAAATGCACCAATCAGCACTCCATGTCTAGCCAATCAGGTGGGGACTTGGAGAACTTTTCTGACTAAAGGATTGTAAACGCACCAATCAGCACTCTGTCTAGCTAAAGGTTTGTAAACGCACCAATCAGCACTCTGTCTAGCTAAAGGTTTGTAAACGCACCAATCAGCACTCTGTAAAACGGACCAATCAGCTCTCTGTAAAATGAACCAATCAGCAGGATGTGGGTGGGGCCAGATAAGGGAATAAAAGCAGCCACCTGAGCTGGCAGCCTCAACTGGCTCGGGTCCCTTTCCACGCTGTGGAAGCTTTGTTCTTTCACTCTTCCCAATAACTCTTGCTGCTGCTCGCTCTTTGGGTCTGCACCACCTTTATGAGCTATAACACTCACTGCAAAGGTCTGTAGCTTCACTCTGAAGTCAGCAAGACCATGAACATCTGAAGGAACGAACTCCAGACACACCATCTTTAAGAACTATAACACTCACCGCGAGGGTCCACGGCTTCATTCTTGAAGTCAGCGAGACCAAGAACCCACCAATTCTGGACACACTAATTTCTCTACAATCTGTTCTAAAAAATAGAAGCATAGGAAATACGTCCTAACTCATCCTATGAGGTTAGCGCTACCCAAATACCAAAATCAGACAAATGCATTACAAGCAAGGAAAACCACAAATGAACATCTCTCATGAACACAAATGTAAAATCTTCAACAAAATGTTAGCAGATCAAATTCAGCAATGTATACCAAAAAATTATACACCACAACTAAGTGGAATTTATTCCATGCATGCAAAGGTGGTTCAACATTTGAAAACCAAATAACGTAACCCATCACATTAACAAGCTAAAGAAGAAAAATAACATGATCATATCAACAGGTGCAGAAAAAAGCATTTGACAAAATCCAACACCCATTCATGTTAAGAACTCTCAGAAAACTAGGAAGACAGAGTAAGTTCCTCACCATGATAAGGACATCTAAAAATACCTACATCACACTTAATGGTGAGAAACCAGATGCTTTCCCCTTAAGATCAGGAACAAGGCAAAGGCATCACCTCTCACCACCCCAGTTCACAATTATACTGGAAGTTCTGCCTAATGCAATAAGAAAATAAACAGTATATGAACTGAGAAGAAAAAAATAAAATTGTCCTTAATCACAGATGACATGATTATCTGTGTAGAAAATCCCAAGGAATTAACAATAAAAAATAACACTCCTGAAACTAATGGGCAATTATAGCAAGATTGTAGGACACAAGGTTAATATACAAAAGTTAATCACTTTCCTATATGTCAGCAATGAGCAATTAGAATTTGAAATTAAAAACAATACCATTTATATTAGCACCAAAAAATTAAATACTTAGGTATACATAACAAAATACGTGTCATATCTCTTTTTTTTTTTTTTTTTTTTTTTTTTTTTTTTTTTTTTTTTGAGACGGAGTCTTGCTCTGCCGCCCAGGCTGGAGTGCAGTGGCCGGCTCTCAGCTCACTGCAAGCTCCGCCTCCCGGGTTGACGCCATTCTCCTGTCTCAGCCTCCCGAGTAGCTGGGACTACAGGCGCCCGCCTCGTCGCCCGGCTGGTTTTTTGTATTTTTTAGTAGAGACGGGGTTTCACCGTATTAGCCAGGATGGTCTCGATCTCCTGACCTCGTGATCCGCCCGTCTCGGCCTCCCAAAGTGCTGGGATTACAGGCTTGAGCCACCGCGCCCGGCCACGTGTCATATCTCAATATCTATATGTAGAAAACTATGAAACTCTGATGAAATAAATCAAAGATCTAAATCAATGGAGATCCTTTGAGCTGCAAGGTAAAAAATTTAATAAAAATAAATACATGAAGAGAGATTCTGTGTTCACGAATAGGAAGACTCAGTATTGTTTAGATGTCACTTCTTCCCAACTTGACCTATAGATTGGATGCAATTCCAATCAAAATCCCTGCAAATCGTTTTGTGGAAATCAACTAAATGATTTTAAAGTTTATATAAAAAATCAAATGACCCAGAAATAACCAAATTAATTCTCAAGAATAAGAATAAAGTGAGAGGACTGACATTTCCCAACATCAAGATATTACTATTATAAGGCTACAGTACTCTAGACAGTGGGGTATTGGTGAAAGAACAGATTGATGAGACATAACAGACAGCTCAGAAATAGGCCCACACAAACATAGTTAACTGATCTTTCATAAAGGAACAAAGGCAATCTAATGGAGAAAGGATAGTCTTCTCAACAAATGGTGCTGGAAAAACTGGATACTACATGCAAAAAAAAAATGAATCTTACACCTTTCACAAAAATTAACTCAAAATGGATCACAGATTTAAATACAAAATGTAAAACTAGGCCAGGTGCGGTGTCTCACACCTAAAATCCCAGCAATTTCGGAGGCTGAGGCAGCCGGATCTCATGAATTCGGGAGTTTGAGACCAGCCTAGGTAACACGGGGAAACCCCGTCTCTACCAAAAGAAAAAAAAAATTAGCCAGACATGGTGGCGCCTGCCTGTAGTCCCAGCTACTCAGGAGGCTGAGGTGGAGGACTGCTTGAGCCCAGGTGCAGTGAGCCCTGATCTCGCCACTGCACTCCAGCCTTGGCAACAGAGCGAGACTTCGTCTCAAACAAACAAAAAATTAATGTAAAGATATAAAACTTCAAGAAGGTAACATACGAAAAAATCTGGGTGACTTGGGGTTTGTCAATAAGTTTTTAGGTAAAAAGCAAATAGAATAGTCCATGAAAAAAAAATTGATAACTTGGACTTCATTAGGATTCAAAACTTCTGCCCTACAAAAAACATCATTAAGAGAATGGGGCTGGGCGCAGTGGCTCATGCCTGCAATCCCAGCACTTGGGTGGCCGGGGCAGGCGGATCATAAGGTCAGGAGTTTGAGACCAGCCTGGCTAATATGATGAAACCCTGTCTCTGCTAAAAATACAAAAATTAGCCCAGGCCTGGTGGCAGGCACCTGAAGTCCCTGTTACTCAGGAGGCTGAGGTAGGAGAATCGCTTGAACCCGGGAGGCAGAGGTTGCAGTGAGCCAAGATGGTGCCACTGTACTCCAGCCTGGGCGACAGAGCAAGACTCCGTCTTTAAAAAAAAAAAAGAGAGAGAGAGAGAGAGAGAGAGAGAGAGAGAGAATGAAAATACAAGCCACTGACTGAAAGGAAATATTTTCAAAACACATATAAAAGGCTTGTATCCACAATACACAAGGAACTCTTCAACTCAACAATAAGAAAATAACCTAATTAAAAAGATGTGACCCAAAAGAAGACATACACATGGCAAACAAGCACATGAAAAGATGTTCAACATCCTATGTACTTTGCAAATTGAAAATTAAAATGAGATACCACTACACAGCTATTAGAATGGCCAAAATCCACAACACTGACAGCACCAAATGCTGACAAGAATGTAGACCAACAGGAATTTTCATTCATTGCTGGTGGGAATGCCAAATGGTTCAGCCACATTCAAAGACAGTTTGGTAGTTTCTTACAAGGCTAAAGATAGTCTTAACATATGATCCAGTAATCACACCTCTAGGTATGTACCCAAGTAAGGTTAAAACATAATCTGCACAAAAACCTGCACATGAATGTTTATAGCAGATTTATTCATAATTGCCAAAACTTGGAAACAATCACGATGTCCTGTAATAGGTGAATAGATATACAAACTGTGGTGTATCCATACAATAGAATATTATTCAGCACTAAAAAGAAATGAACTGTCAAGTCATAAAAAGACATGAAGGAATGTGAAATGCACATTGCTAAGTGGAAGAAGCCAGTCTGATTGCAAATATATGGCTGTGATGGTTAATACTGAGTGTCAAATTGATCACACTAAAGAATGTTCCTAAGTATTGTTCCTAGGAGTGTCCATGAGGGTGTTGCCAAAGGATATTAACATTTGAGTCAGTGGACTGGGAGAGGCAGACCCACCCTCAATCAGGGTGGGCTCCATCTAATCAGCTGCCAGGGGGGCCAGAATAACAGCAGGCAGAAGAACAGACTAGACTGGTTTAGTCTTCTGGCTTACATCTTTCTCCCACGCTGGATCCTTCCTACCCTTTAACATCAGACTCCAAGTTCTTCAGCTTTGGGACTTGGAGTAGGTTCCTTGCTTGTCAGCTTACAGACAGCCTACTGTGGGACCTCACCTTGTGATCATGTGAGTCAATACTCCTTAATAAACCATATACGTGTGTGTGTGTGTGTGTGTGTGTGTGTGTGTATAAACCATATATATACACCTACCATTAGTTCTACTGCTTATATATATATAATTAGTTCTGTCCCTCTAGAGAACCCTAATACTATGGCATTCTAGAAAAAGTACAACTGTAGAGACAGTAAAAAGATCAGCAGTTTCCAGAAGCTTGGCAGGGAAGAAGGGAGAGGGTAGGGAAGGAAGGATTAATAGGTAGAGCACAGAGAGATTTTAAAGGTAGTGAAACTGCTCTGTATGATACTGTAAAGGTAGGTACATGACATTATACATTTGGCAAAATCCATAGAAAGTAGAACACAAAGAATGAACCCGAATGTAAACTACAGACTTTAGTTAATTATCATATATCGAAATTGGTTCATCAATTAACAAATGTGCCACACCACCAGGCGTGGTGGCTCACGCCTGTAATCCCAGCACTTTGGGAGGCCAAGGCAGGTGTAATCCCAGCACTTTGGGAGGCCTGAGGTCCGGAGTTCGAGACCAGCCTGGCCAACATGGTAAAACCCCGTCCCTATTAATAGTACAAAAATTAGCTGGACGTGGTGCTACATGCCTGTGGTCCCACCTACTTGGGAGGCTGAGGCAGGAGAATCACTTGAACCCAGGAGGCAGAGGTTACAGTGAGCCAAGATCGCGCCATTGCACTCCAGCCTGGGCGACAAGAGCAAAACTCCGCCAAAAAAAAAAAAAAAAAAAAGTGCCACACCAAAACAAAATGTTCATAATAGAGGAAACTGGAGGTGGAGTGGGGCAGGGAAGGGAAAGTATATGGGAACTCTGTACTTTCTGCTCAATTTTTCTGTAAACCTAAAACTGCTCTTAAAAATAAACTCAATTAAAAAAAAAAAAAACAGGCAAGATCAAAACATGACTATGGCTAGCATCTCTGCTCACTGAATCCAATGTTTTCATAGTGTGCCTATTTTCAGGTTTTCAGTTTATTTGGCATGGCTTATCCGGTAATAAATAAGAGTACTTCATGTAGTGTTTAGTTAAATTTTGCAAAACTGCATTCTGAGGAAGTCCTGTTCTTTCATTTTTAAAGCTAGAGGAAGAGAGGGGGAAGGGACAGAAGAGAAGGAGGAGGAAAAGAAGCAGGGAGCATGAGGGAATCGAATGCCACAGTCCCATATTTAACATTTGCCCTTACAGGAATAGCAAATGTGTGGCATGTTGATTTTTCACTATCAGCACCAAAGTTTTGTACTCTAGATACTGCAAATAAGGAATGTCAGTTAACTGGAGTTAAGCAACACAGGAACAGAGGGTTATATCTTACTTCTCTCTTAATCAACCCTCTTTCCCTTTTTTGCCCCTTCTCACATAGATGCAAACTGGAAGCTGTTCAGTTGTATTTGGAATCTGTGACACAAATATTGTGTCTAGTTTGTGATTATTGGCTGTGCTTTAGGATATCAGTTGTTTGGCCAAGTTTTGGGGCGGCCTTGCCCCCTGGCTAACATCCTAGTCCCCTAGGGACCCAGTGGGCAGTAGAGCACTCAAATTCTCCATCCATGTCTAGCACTGAGCTCTGCTTCATTCAGTGTTTCCTCTATCTTTTGTGTGCACATGAGCACACACGATCTTTAGCTTGAATATATCCTAGAATGGTCACATCACTTATTTAACCTGTGCTTTTGGTCCTCAGAACACACCTGTAAGTTCCAGCCATATTTCTACCTGTTGGTAGACACAGCTCCTCCTAGTGGAGTCAAATTAGAAACAATTCTCCATTTATGAGTCTTTCCAATGTGAGATTCAAATAGGCTGACCCACGAGTGTGAAATTTTCCATATTTAGAGGCCTAAGATCATCAAATTTCTTCTTGTAGAAGTAGCAGCAGTTTATTATCAGAGAAGAAATGCTGATAAGTGAGGTGTTAGAGGAACTGGCAAAGCCAGCACCCCAGTAAAGTTATCAGGGATCACAGGTCTGTATTGACTAAAAAGTATTCTAAAAGAAAATTCTTTTTTTTTTTTTTTTTTGAGACGGAGTCTCGCTCTGTCGCCCAGGCTGGAGTGCAGTGGCGCGATCTCGGCTCACTGCAAGCTCCGCCTCCCGGGTTTACGCCATTCTCCTGCCTCAGCCTCCCGAGTAGCTGGGACTACAGGCGCCCGCCATCTCGCCCGGCTAGTTTTTTGTATTTTTTAGTAGAGACGGGGTTTCACCGTGTAGACCAGGATGGTCTCGATCTCCTGACCTCGTGATCCACCCGTCTCGGCCTCCCAAAGTGCTGGGATTACAGGCTTGAGCCACCGCACCCGGCCAGAAAATTCTTTTTAGAAATTTTGTGGTTCAGGTTTTGATCCTGTAAATTCTTTCAAAAGGGGTTAGTGTTTAAAAACTTTGTTTTAATCTCGCAGTCTCTAAAACAATTGTTGGCATAATTGGAAAGCATCCTCAAATTCAAATGGACACAAACTACAAGAGTCCCCCTAACACCCACTCCTTAAATTCCATTTCCACAACCCAGATACCTGCCTCTGTCCTCTGGGTGTCAGCCATGCACCTGCCCAGACAGTTGCAGAGTCTCAGACTTTGAAGAGGAATAGTGAATGGAAGCTGAATACCTCCATATCCCATAACACACAAATGGTTTAATTCCTGTAAAGAATGGATCAGGTCGGGTGTGGTGGCTCACACCTGTGATCCCAGCACTTTGGGAGGCCGAGGCAAGTGGATCACTTGAGCTCAGGGGTTCCAGACCCCCCGGGCAACCTGGCGAAACCTTGTCTCTACCAAAAACATCAAAACTTAGCCAGGCATGGTGGCATGCGCCTGTTGTCCCCGCTACTTGGGAGGCTGAGGTGGGAAGATCGCTTGAACCCGGGAGGTGGAGGTTGCTGTGAGCCAAGATTGTGCCACTGCACTTTAGCCAAGGTGACAGAGTGAGACCCCCATCTCAAAAGCAAAAAAAAAAAAAATTTTAAAAGAAGAATAGGCCATGAGCGGTGGCTCACGCCTGTAATCCCAGGACTTTGGGAGGCTGAGGCAGGCAGATCATGAGGTCAGGAGTTCAAAACCAGCCTGGCCAACATAGTGAAACCCCGTCTCTACTAAAAATACAAAAATTAGCCGGGCATGGTGGCGCATGCCTGTAGTCCCAGCTACTTGGGAGGCTGAGGCAGGAGAATCACTTGAACCTGGGAGGCGGAGGTTTCCCAGGCTGGAGTGCAATGGCAGGACCCAAACTCTGCAAGCCTGACCCCAGTGGCTGTCTGCACCTGCCTGTGTGCTCTAGCTCCCCCTCACTGCCAACTCATGAAACACAGGCTGCTCCCAGGATACCTGGCAAGAAGAGCACCATGCTGTTCAGAGGTGCTGGGGTAGGGGTTTTCTCTTCCCAACCAAAGTACATGTCCACCAGTCATGGGACAGGTAGATTAATCACTGTTGCAGAGTTGGTTTTATAGGCAACTGAGGTGAAGGTGTACAGCCCATTGTCACAAAAGTTAGGCAGTAGGTTTTCCATTGAAAACTTTCTTATTAGAAATTCTCCCTAATCTCCATCCCAAATCACAGAATTTCTCTTATTCAATTAAGTTTTTGGACCTAGTCCCATGACAAATTAGTTATACATAGAAGATATCCAATACTGTGGTCCACTCTTTCCATTTAACATTATTTCATACATCTTTCCCTTAAATTCCAAAAAAAGGAGATTTCTGATCATCAATTTGCATTAATTTTCATGATCTGATAAATTACTTCTTAGGAAAATCCCAGAGGCCATCATGCTACTGGCAGACTAGACTTGGAATTTCTTCAGCAAACTTATGTACCTTCAAAAATCCAAATTGAGGGCTGTGTATGGAGGCTCATGCCTGTGATCCCAGCACTTTAGGAAGTGGAGGCTGGCAGATCACTTGAGGTCAGGAGTTTGAGACCAGCCTGGCTTATGGGATGAAACCCGGACTCTACCAAAAATACAAAAATTACCTGGGCGTGGTGGTGGGCACCTGTAATCCCAGCTACTTGGAAGACTGAGGCATGAGGATTGCTTGAACCCAGGAGGCAGAGGTTGCAGTGAGCCAAGATCCTGCCACTGCACTCCAGCCTGGGCAATAGAGCAAGACTCCATCTCAAAAAAAAAAAAAAAAAATCCAAATCGGTAGAATTAATGTTGGAATGCCCTTTGATTTAAAAACAGTAGAGGCCTAGGTGCAGTGGCTCAAGCCTGTAATGACAGCACATTGAGATGCCGAGATGGAAGGATCACTTGAGTCCATGAGTTCAAGACCAGCTTGGGCAACATGGCGAAACCCCATGTCTACAAAAAAATTTAAATATTAGCCAAGCGTGGCACATGCCAGTTACTCAGGAGGCTGAGGTGGGAGGATCCCTTGAACTAGGGAGGCGGAGGTTGCAGTGAGCCGAGATCGCACCACTGCACTCCAGTCTGGGTAAGGGAGCTAGACCCTGTTTCACAAAAGAAAAAAGAAAAGAAAAACAGTATAAAATGAATAGAAATGCTGGGCATGGTGGCTCACTCCTGTAATCCCAGCACTTTGAGAGGCTGAGGCAGGCAGATCACAAGGTCAAGAGATCAAGACCACCCTAGCCAACATGGTGAAACCCTGTCTCTACTAAAACTACAAAAATTAGCTGGGCGTGGTGGCACGCACCTGTAATCCCAGCTACTCGGGAGGCTCAGGCAGGAGAATAGCTTGAACCCGAGAGGCAGAGGTTGCAGTGAGCCAAGGTCACACCACTGCACTCCAGCCTGGTTACAGAGTGAGACTCCATCTAAAAAAAAGAAAAGAATAGAAATATTGATCCTTAACTCTATATTGCTGGCCTGGCATACAATGAGACTAGTTTAAGGAGCTGGACAAAGAAGGGATTACAAATTCCTTTTGCTGGATAGATAATAGAGGCTGGGTAGGGTATGTGGGAGGAAGCAGAAGGATGAAGAGAAATTGGTTAAAGGGTACAAACATACAGTAAGATAGAAGAAATAAATTCAATGGTTTTTTTTTTTTTTTTTGAGACGGAGTCTCGCTCTGTCCACCAGGCTAGAGTGCAGTGGTGCTATCTCGGCTCACTGCAAGCTTCGCCTCCCGGGTTCCCGCCATTCTCCTGCCTCAGCCTCCCGAGTAGCTGGGACTACAGGCGCCCGCCACGGCGCCCGGTTTTTTTTTGTATTTTTAGTAGAGACGGGGTTTCACCGTGGTCTCGATCTCCTGACCTTGTGATCCGCCCGCCTCGGCCTCCCAAAGTGCTGGGATTACAGGCGTGAGCCACCGCGCCCGGCTGTTGTTGTTGTTTTTTTTTTTTTTTTTGAGACGGAGTCTCGCTCTGTCACCCAGGCTGGAGTGCTGTGGCCGGATCTCAGCTCACTGCAAGCTCTGCCTCCCGGGTTCACGCCATTCTCCTGTCTCAGCCTCCCGGGTAGCTGGGACTACAGGCGCCGCCACGTCGCCCGGCTAGTTTTTTGTAGTTTTTAGTAGAGACGGGGTTTCACCGTGTTAGCCAGGATGGTCTCGATCTCCTGACCTCGTGATCCGCCCGTCTCGGCCTCCCAAAGTGCTGGGATTACAGGCTTGAGCCACCGTGCCCGGCTGTTGTTGTTTTAAGACCATGTCTCGCTCTGTCGCCCATGGAGTGCAGTGGATCAATCACGGCTCTCTGCAACCTCGATTTTCCGGGCTCAAGTAAGTGTTCCTCCCACTTCAGTCTCCTGAGTAGCTGACATGCACCACCACACTCAGCAAATTTTTAAATTTTTTGTAGAGACAGGGTATCCCTATGTTTCCCAGGCTGGTCTCCAACTCCTGGGCTCAAGTGATCTGCCCGCCTCGGCCTCCCAAAGTTCTGGAGTTACAGGCGTAAGTCACCATGCCCAGTCCCAAATTCAGTGTCTGATATTGATAGCAGGGTAGAGTGAGAGTACACTTTTTTTTTTTTTTTGAAACAGTCTCACTCTGTTGCCCAGACTGGAGTGCAGTGGTGCAATCTCAGCTCTCAGCTCACTGCAACCTCAGCCTCCTGGGTTCAAGTGATTCTGGTGCCTCAGCCACCCTAGTAGCTAGGATTACAGGCACGTGCCACCAGGCCCAGCTAAATTTTGTATTTTTAGCAGAGACAGGGTTTCGCCATGTTGGCCAGGCTGGTCTCGAACTCCTGACCTCAAGTGATCCACCCGCCTCTGCCTCCCAAAGTGCTGGGATTACAGACGTGAGCCACCACGCCAGGCCAAGAGTACACATAACAAAAATGTATTGTGCTCAGATAATGGACACCTTAAATACCCTGACATCAATCATCACTACACATTATATACATGTAACAAAATTTCACATGTATCCTATAGATTTGTACACATTTTAAAAATAATAAAAAGTTAGCTGCACGTGATGGCACATGTCTATAATCCCAGCTACTCAGGAGACTGAGTGAGACAGGAGAATCACTTGAACCTGGGAGACACAGGTTGCAGTGAGCCGAGATATGCCACTGCACTCCAGCCTGGGTGACAGAGTGAGCCCGTCTCAAAAATACAAAAAATAAAAATAAAAAATAAAATGACACTTTTTGGGGAAAAAAAAAATACAGGCCAGACACAGTGGCTCACGCCTATAATCCCAGCACTTTGGGAGGCCGAGGCTGGCGGATCACTTGAGCCCAAGAGTTCGAGACCAGCCTGGGCAACAAGAGGAACCCCTGTCTCTCCCCGATCCCCCTAAAAAAAAAAAAAAAAAAAAAAAAAAAAAAAAAAAAAAAAAAAATTAGCCAGGCTTGGTGTTGCACGCACCTGTAGTCCCAGCGACTCAGGAGGCGGAGGTGGGAGGATCGCTTGAGCCCGGGAGGCAGAGGTTTCAGGGAGCCGAGATCTTGCCACTGTACTCCATCCTGGGCGACAGAGTGAGCAGAGTGAGTTCCCGTCTCAAGAAAAAAAAACAAAACTCCTTTTGCTGGGGCACATTGGTGAAGACGGATGGCTAGGGGATAAGTATACAGTTTTTCTCTAGGCGGGAAACTTAATTGGAGTTTATCAGGCGCGAGCCATTAACAAAATTTGCGCCCTCTAAGCTAACACGGCAATATGGAGCTTAGACATCATAGTTCATCCCCAGTCGTGAAAAAACCTCCTTATTTGCTTGGGATTGGAAAGAAAAAGAAAATATACATTCATACTTTCATACATGACGTACACACACACACACATTTATATACAAATGCATACAGAAAGCACATGAAACACAAGCAGAATTAACTGTGTTGTTCATACGGCCACTCAGTGAAATGTATACGGTATATTGTGTTTGAAATATATATTCAGTGAAATATATACTTCCCTTCAAGTGTTTCAAATTCAAGGCTGAGAAAGGACTTGGTCTCTTGCTTAGACTTGAGGAACCTCACTCGGAACTGGAAGGATGTATGCAATCTAGTTGCCCCACCGGCTTATTTATATTGATACACATATCGCTTCCTGTCGGCGACGACCGCCTAGATCCGGGGAAGGGTTTTGCAAACGTACCCAGAACTGTTTCCAAGGTTTCCTCAGATTTGGGCTGTACCTCAGCGGCAGGTCCCGGGAACCAAGGCAACAGATATCTTCCTAGGCTCGCGAGAGCGCCCCCTTCTCCCACTGCTGCTGGGGCCCCCCAGTAGCAATGGCTCCGGTGTCCGGCTCGCGCACTCCGGATAGGGAGGCCTCGGGCTCGGGGGGAAGACGTCGCAGTTCGTCCAAGAGTCCGAAGCCCAGCAAATCTGCCCGCTCCCCGCGGGGCCGCCGCTCTCGCTCGCACTCTTGCTCTCGGTCCGGGGACCGGAATGGACTCAGCCATCAGTTGGGTGGCCTCAGCCAAGGCTCCCGAAACCAGTCCTACCGCTCACGCTCCCGGTCGCGTTCTCGAGAGCGGCCCTCTGCACCCCGGGGCATCCCCTTCGCTTCTGCCTCCTCGTCAGTCTATTATGGCAGCTACTCGCGCCCCTACGGGAGCGACAAGCCTTGGCCTAGCCTCCTCGACAAGGAGAGGGAGGAGAGCCTGCGGCAGAAGTGAGTGAGACGGCCGCACTTTGTCTTGTACGAGCCTACGTGCCTTTAGAGTCCGATCTATCACTCATTCCGTTTCTGACCATTCGCATTTCGCTCACTCTGCTTGCCTTGCACCCATTTTCATCCCTTTCTTTAATCCACCCTCGACAACCCTTTATTCGTCCTTTTCATTTTCCGTTATCCTCAGGCCCCTTCATGCAGTGGTGCCCTGGTCTCCCGCTACCCCCTTCTGCCTCCTGTCTTGTTAGCGAATATTGCCCAGAGCCTCATAACTACCAGGATTGTAGCATTTACCTGGTGGTGTCATTATCGTTCGTGAATATATTTGTATTCACCACTAGACTGAGCTCATGGAAAGGAGGAGCCAGTGAACGGAAGAGAATTCTGTGATAGTGCCTAATACTTTATAGGCACTCAACCATTGCTTGTTGAATGAAGGAACTCACAGGTCTGAGATAACAGGATATGTATGTAGAAATGTTTTGTGGGGAATTAGGAAGGGATGAAATCAAGGGTTTGAGTTGGAGAGGAAATAAACCTTCCCCTCAGACAAGACGATTAGATGCATGTAGGAAAAGTGATCTGATAAGCTATAGATGACCCCACCTTGAGGAAGGTCTTGTTAAGTGGTCTCAGTCTTGGCGTCGAAAAATGACGCCAGAATGAGGCGATCTCTAATGAAAGTAAGTATTGGAGTGGAAGAATGCATAGCTTGGGGATTGTTTTGTTTTGTTTTAGAGGCAGGGTCTAGCCCTGTCGCCCAGGCTGGAGTGTAGTGGTGCAGTCTTGGCTCATTGCAGCCTCCACTTTCTTGGGCTCAAGTGATCCTCCCACCTCTGCCTCCCTCATAGCTGGCACTATAGGTGTGCACTACCACACCCGGCTTATTTTTATACTTTTTGGTAGAGACAGGGTTTTACCATGTTGCCCAGGCTGGTATCGAACTCCTGGTCTCAAGTGATCCTCCCACTTTGGCCTCCCAAAGTGCTGGGATTACAGGTATGACCCCACATGCCCCGCCAAACCTGCCCTTTTCGTCACTATACTTTATTACCTCCCACTGCCGGAAGAAAAAGAATCAAGACATCTCCCAGCTGTTGGAACTTTAACCTACCTCTCAATTCCTGTAGTATTTCTAAGTTTCTCATCTTTTAAACATATAAGTGCACGTAAATAACTTAGTACAGTGCCTGACACATAATTTAACAATAAACGTAAGATATTAAGACTTACACAGCATAATTATGAGCCTTTTCCTTTCTCCTTAAAACTATGCATTTTTGGCCGGGCACAGAGGCTCATGCCTGTAATCCCAACACTTTAGGAGGCCAAGGCATGAGGATCACTTGAATCCAGGAGTTCAAGACCAGCCTGGGCAATATAGGGTACCCTGTCTCTACAAAAAGTGTTTTAAAAATTAGCTGGGCAAGGTGGCATGTGCTTGTAATATCAGCTACTGGGGATGCTAAAGTGGGAGGATCACTTTAGCTGGAGAGGTCAAGGCTTCAGTGAGCCATGATCTCACCACTGCACTCCAGCTTCGGTGACAGAGGGAGATCCTGTCTCAAAAACAAACAAACAAAAAAAAAAAACTGAAGAGAAGAAAAGGAAGAAAGAAAGGAAAAGGACAAACTCCAGAATCAGACTGAGTATGAAGCCCTTATTTGCCACTTAATAGCTGTGTGACCTTGGTCAAGTTACTTAACCTCTCTGGGTTCCATTTCTTCATCATTAAAAAGGGGATAAAATAAGTACTACAGATTTTGGGATTTTAATAATTAGGTGCCTGGAACATAGTAACTATTCCATAAGTGTTATTAATGTTTCTTGCATGGGAGTAAAAACAGTCCTGAGTTAGGTTGGAGACCCATCTCTCCAAGTTAAATTTTTCAGAAACATACCCACAGGCTATGTCAATCAAAAAGTAAATGGTTTCTTCTTGGAGAATCCTCACCGAAAGATGTCTGAACTGCTTAGATGAAACTTGCATATGTACATTTAGAAAATAATTTATCTTTTTTTTTTTTTTTTGAGATGGAGTCTCGCTCTGTCTCCCAGGCTGGAATGCAGTGGTGCAATCTCGGCTCACTGCAGCCTCTGCCTCCTGGGTTCAAGTGATTCTTCTGCCTCAGTCTCCTGAATAGCTGGGATTATAGGCATGTACCACCACACTCAGCTAATTTTTGTGTTTTTAGTAGAGACAGGGTTTCGCCATGTTGGCCAGGCTGGTTTCGAACTCCTGACCTCAGGTGATCCACCCACCTCGGCCTCCCAAAGTGCTGGGCCCAGCCAATAATTTTTCTTAACATTACAGATGAAACCAGGTGACAACAGGACTTCCTACTGTTTACAGTTTGGTAGGCGTTCTTCCCCCCATAATCCATAAATTCCAAGTACGGCTATAAGTATGTTACCTTTTAAATTGTCTGTTACTTCAGGTGAGAAACCCTCTCAGTCTGACTCTGCATAGTTATAATACCTTTTCCCCTGATTAAGGAAGCAAAAACAATTTATTCAAACACTCATTCCCATTATATTTACTTTGTAAGGATTTTTAAAAACAAATGGAATCACAAGCAGCTAAACTTTAAGAGAATGAGCCTTAGTCTTTGTTTTGTTTTGTTTTTTTAGTTTATGAGGAATAACAAAAATTAGAACAAGAAACCACAGGCATAAAACAAAGGAAGAAACAAATTTTAGTGTCCTTCAAAGAATAGATACAAAATCCAGTCCTTTTCCAAAAAGGAACTAAAAGGAAAACAGAGAGGGAACAAACCTTGTATCTCATTGAGTATAGTTTTTTGTGTGTTTTTTTTGGATTTTTATTTCGAGATAAGAGTCTCGCTCTATCACCCAGGCTATCACGTGCAGTGGCGTGACCTTGGCTCACTGCAACCTCCACCTCCGGGGTTCAAGGGATTCTGCAGCCTTAGCCTTCTGAATAGCTGGAACTACAGGTGCACGCCACCGCATCCAGCTAATTTTTGTATTTTTTTTTTAGTAGAGACAGGGCTTTACCATGTTGGCCAGGCTGGTCTTGAACTCCTGACCTCAGGTGATCCACCTGCCTTGGCCTCCCAAAGTGTTGGGTTTACAGGTGTGAGCCACCACGCCCAGCCCCAAGTACATTTTTTGTTAAATGAAACTTTTTGACTAGGTACAGTGGCTCATGCCTCTGATCCCAACACTTTGGGAGGCTGAGGCAAGAGGATTACTTGAGGCCAGGAGTTCAAGATCAACCTGGGCAACAAAGCAAGACCTCTTTTTTTTTTTTTTTTTTTGAGATGGAGCCTCGCTCTGTCTCCCAGGTTAGAGTGCAGTGGCGCGATCTTGGCTCACTGAAACTTCTGCCTCCTGGGTTTAAGCGATTCTCCTGCCTCAGTCTCCGTAGTAGCCAGGATTACAGGCATGCGCCACCACGACTGGCTAATTTTTCTATTTTTAGTAGAGACGGGGTTTCACCATATTGGCCAGGGTGGTCTTGAACTCCTGATCTCAAGCAATCCTCCCACCTCAGCCTCCCAAAGTGCTGGGATTACAGGCATGTGCCACCGTGCCGGGCTGCAAGACCTCATCTCTACAAAAAATAAAACACTTTTCTTTCGGGCTGGGTGTGGTGGCTCACACCTGTAATCCCAGCACCTGAGGTGGATCACCTGATTGAATTGAACCCAGGAGGTGGAGGTTTCAGTGAGCCAAGATCGCGCCACTGCACTCCAGCCTGGGCGACAGAGCAAGACTCCGTCTAAAAAAATAATAATAAAATAAAATAAAAACTTTTCTTTCATTTTCAGAACTTCAGTTGTTTTCTACGTCTAATGCATCATTTTTATTTTCTTCATTAATTCCTCGGTTTCTGAAAACTGAGGGTTGGACCAAATCAAAAGAGACTTCTCTTCACCTTCCATAAATCTGTAAACAAATGAAGTTACTTACAAATGTGAAACTGTTTCTGTCACATATTACAGATGATGAAATGAGCAATTAAGAGCTGTGTCATGCATTCAGCGGAATGGATGCACTTGACAGTCTCCCAGGCCATCATTTCTATAGTCTGTACCATTTGATAGTATCATCAGAACATCAGACTTAAGTGATGAGTTTACATTTAAACCAAGTTTTTATTCATGTTTAAAATATAAGGGGAAAAAAGGCTTAACTGGACTCCTACTGAATTTGATTATATATTTAGGAAACAACTCAGCCATTGAGTAATAATTTACGTATCTTTATCTGCTAGGAGATTAAGTGAGAGAGAGAGAATTGGAGAATTGGGAGCTCCTGAAGTATGGGGACTTTCTCCAAAGAATCCTGAACCAGAGTAAGTGGTTAAAAAATATATTTTTAAATGTTATAATATGTGTTTAAATCCTGAATCTATTATCAAAATGTTTAAGTGAAGAACTTTAAATATATCTCACATTTTTCTTTCTTGTCATTTATATTCATCTACCCCTTACATTTTAAAAACATAGAACATATCTAAAGATTAAAACATGTTGCTAGTAGATTTTAGCATAATCTAAAATAATTCATGAAGTATAAATTTTCTATTAATAGGAGGGTTCATTGTTAAATAATACACATTATTTTGAATTCTTTTTTCTCAACTCAGTGGCAGATTGCATGCCAGATACTAGCATTACAAAGAGTTTTTTGTTTTTGTTTTTGTTTTTGTTTTTGTTTTTGAGATGGAGTCTTGCTCTGTCGCCCAGGCTGGAGTGAAATGGTGCAGTCTCAGCTCACTGCAACCTCTGCCTCCTGGGTTCAAGTGATTCTCCTGCCTCAGCCTCCTGAATAGCTGGGATTACAGGCACCTGCCATCACACCCGGCTAATTTTTGTATTTTTAGTAGAGACGGTGGTTTCGCCATGTTGGCCAGGCTGGTCTCGAACTCCTGACCTCGTGATCCGCTTGCCTCGGCCTCCCAAAGTGCTGGGATTACAGGCATGAGCCACTGCACCCGGCCTACAAAGAGATTTTTTAAAATGAATATACCAGTATGGTTTTGTTTGGTTAATATTCCTATATCCAATACTGTCTGCAGGCTTAATGCTTTTTCTTTTTGCTTATTTCTTTTCTCTTTGATGCTATTCATATGTTTCTTCTTCCCTATTTCTGTGCCAACTTTAGGTTGAGTTGAGACAATGTGTTTGACAGGTAAACCTGTAATTTGTGACTGAATAATAAAGCATTATTATCTGAAACTTTTTCTTACAGATACCTTTAGAAAATGCTTGAAGAGGCCAGGTGCAGTGGCTCACATCTGTAATCACAGCACTTTGGGAGGCCAAGGCAGGTGGATTCCTTGATCCCAGGAGTTCAAGACCAGCCTGGGCAAATAACGAGACCCCATCTCTATTTAAGAGGGAAAAAAAAAAAAAGAAAATGCTTGAAGAACCTGAATGCATTGAATTAGAGTTGGAAGGAACCCTAAAAATAGTTTTCTTTCTTTTTTTTTTTTTTTTTTTTTTTTTTTTGAGACAGAGTCTCACTCTGTCACCCAGGCTGGAGTGCGGTGGTGTGATCTCGGCTCGGCTCACCGCAACCTCCGCCTCCCAGGTTCAAGTGATTCTCCTGCCTCAGCTTCCCAAGTACCAGGGATTACAGGTGCGCGCCACCATGCCCGGCTGATTTTTGTATTTTTAGTAGAGATGGGGTTTCACCATGTTGGTCAGGCTGGTCTTGAACTCCAGACCTCATGATCCGCCCACCTCAGCCTCCCAAAGTGCTGGGATTACAGGCGGGGGCCACCACGCCTAGCCAAAATAATTTTCTAGACGATATTTAAATTACTCCAAGTGTGATCTTCAGAGGAAAATATTATATGATATGGAAACTCCTTTTCTAAACTATTGTAGAATTTAAATAATACTCATTTTCAGAATTCTCTGCAACAGAACAAAATCTCTTTAGACTGTAGTTTGTTAGGTTTTTGTTCTGAGGAGATAGAACAGTTGCTGCTTTACCATTTGTCTTTTACATGCTTAAAATAAAATTGTAAAGTCTTTCTTCAGCCTTCTTATATCCTGTTTCTTTAATCTTTCCTATGGTTCCTGTTTCTCTACTTTTTCCCTGTGGTTTCTTATGAAAATGTAAATCCTCCATGCTACTTTGTTTAAATAGCACTCTGTAAACTCTAAAGTGTTATGCAGATGATAAGTTATTTTATTATTACAAAGATGGTAGACCCTTGAACTGCACGTTTACGAAAGTAATTCAGTGCTTGCTTTGTTGTTGTTTTGTTTTTTTTGATTCCCAAGTTCTGCCTTAGGATCTCCAATGCTTGCTTTTAATGGTTCTTGGACAATCAATGCTGTTATTGAAAAATTTGGAGTTCATATTTTTATACTCCATGGTCCATATCTCATCACTTTCCTAATTCTTATAACCATTTTATTTAAATTCAGTTCTGATGAACATACACCAGTGGAGGATGAAGAGCCAAAGAAAAGCACTACTTCAGCTTCTACTTCAGAAGGTATTAAAAAAAAAAAAAAGGATATTTTTTTAAATACAGAGCTATTTTATTGAGAGATTTTAAAAAATCAGTTTGTAAATAGTTGAACATTAGACTTTGCTTTTACTCAAATTGCCCATCGTCTATTTCTTTTGATGTTCAGAAATACTTTTATAGACTATAACTTTTTTATTTGTATTTTCTTAGAAGAAAAAAAGAAGAAGAAGAAGTCTAGCCATTCAAAAGAAAGGTCCAAGAAAAGGAGAAAGAAAAAATCATCGAAAAGAAAACATAAGAAGTATTCTGAAGATAGTGACAGTGACTCTGATTCTGAAACAGACTCCAGTGGTAAGAAAGCCAACAGCATTCTGTAAGCCTTGCTTCAAAACTAGTTTTACTTCTTAAAACTTATTTTAGAAGAAGGTTCCTGGAAACAATAATAATACTGAAGATTTTTTGAACACTTGCTAACCTTGTGCCAGGTACCCCAGTAAGCACTTTATATTCATTATTGCCATTTAATCCATACAATAACTGTAGGGTACATCTTATAGATGAGGAAAAGGAGACAGAGTAGATTACAAGTACTATCCCTAAGGTCACACAGTTTGGATTCAAACCTAAGCAATCTGACTCCGTATTGGGATTGGTTGTGCAAAGTTTTACAAGGCCCATGGCACCAGACCAAGTCAGGGGGTTGGGCTGTACCAAAGTAAGCCTTACAGGGCTGCATCAGCCCAGTGGAAGGGCTCTTTTGTTTAATTCTCGTGCCCAGTGAGCACCTCTGTACAGTTTTCAAAAAGGTATGCCATAAAGTGCCTACTTCTTGCTGGCTGCCTATTTGTGGAAGGCACCCTATCTGCGGTAGTGCATTACAAAAAGTCTCTTTTTTGTACTCTCTCCTGTCTGATGATTGACCAGAAGGTGCCTCCTCTGAGGTTAACACATTACACAAAGATTCACCTTCCTCTGATATCGCCGAAGTTTCCTGACCCTCCCTGTCACTTCTCTTCCTCAATGCTGGAAGACAGAACTTTCAAATATTTCTGTATGCATCCCTTAAAAAGAGGCATTTTTTTATACTTAACTATAACACTATCTCATACAATAAAATTAGTAATAATACCCTATATCACCAAATACCTACTTAAAATCCTTCAATAGCACTCCATAGCCTTCAGGGTGAAGTTCAGACCCTGACTCACTTCTCTCTAATCACATATACCCTGTTACACTCTCTTGTAGCATCCTCTGTAATCTGAAAACTACTTTCTGTCTCCTCAGTATTCCATGTTCTTTCTCTTAATTGTTACTTGGTAGAGAGGCCCTCTGCCTACAATGCCAGTCTCTCCCTCCATCCAGCTTGGTTTACTCATTGCACCAATGGGCATACGTTACTTTTGTAATCAAAGAACTACTTTAAGAGTCACCTTTCCTTATCAACCATTCCTCAGCCACCCTCCCCATATCAGTCTGATTTTGAGACTCCTCTGTGTGTCCAGGTTCCCCAAGCTTCCCTCTATCACTCCAGATTGTATTGATCTCTTTACCTGTCTCCTCCATTAGACTGAGCTCCGGGAAAGTATTCTCTCTCCCCGCCTCCAACACACACATACTTTTCTTTCCCTTTTTATTATGAAAATATTTAAATATTCAGAAAAGCAAAGAGAATAGTATAATTAATACCATATACTTATCACCTAGATCTGGCAGTTGTTAGTATTTTTACATATTTGCTTCAAATACGGGCTTTTCACTGAGATAGTCAAAGTTAATTACAAATATTCTCACACTTTCACCCTAAATATTTCTGTATGTGTCCCGTAAAAAGAGGCATTTTCCTACTTAGCCACCACACTATCTCACGCAATAAAATTATTAATAATACCCTATATCACCAAATACCTAGTGACTTTAATTTCTATGTTCATAGTACCTCCTACAGTTCCTGACAAATAGCAATAAATGTTTCAATTAGGTAATTTCTTTGTAACAATAAATGGGACAGCAATAGGGTAGTTACCTACTCAAAAGTACTATGGTTTTAGAGTTAAATTTTTTCTTAATTGTAATGTGCTTTAATTTGCAGATGAAGATAACAAAAGGAGAGCAAAGAAAGCCAAGAAAAAGGAAAAGAAGAAGAAACACAGATCGTCAGTTTTTTAAGTTTTATTATGGAAAATTTCTTTTCTTTTCTTTTTTTTTTTTTTTTGAGACAGAGTCTTACTCTGTTGCTCAGGCTGGAGTGCAGTGGTTCAATCTCGGCTCACTGCAACCTCTGCCTCCCAGGTTTAAGCGATTCTCATGTCTCAACCTCCCTAGTAGCTGGGACTGTAGGCACCCACCACCATGCCTGGCTAATTTTTGTGTTTTCAGTAGAAATGGGATTTCACCATGTTGGCCAGGCTGGTTTCCAACTCCTGACCTCAAGTGATCCTCCCACCTTGGCCTCCCAAAGTGCTGGGATTACAGGTGTGAGCCACCACACCCGGCCAGAAAATTTCAAATGTATATAAAATTACATAAAGTAGTATAATGATCCCTCCTGCACCTGTCATGCAGTCTAAATAATTATCAACTCATGGTCAGTATCTGCCATCCATCATTTATTTTGGAACCAGTCTCAGATATCATTCCATCCATAAGCAATTCAGTACCTTTCTCTAAAAGATAGGCATTGTTTAAAACAAAACAAAACAGAAAACTGGCCAGACACAGTGGCACATATCTGTAATCCCTGCACTTTGGGAGGCCAGGCAGGAGGATCGTTTGAGTCCAAGAGTTCAATACCAGCCTGGGCAACATAGCTAGACCCTGTCTCTATATTAAAAAAAAAAAAAAAAAAAAAAAAAAACCCATAACCAGAATGCTACTATTGTGCCTGAAACATTTAATAATAATTCCTCAATTCTCAGCCGTTTTTTCTGTAGTTTATTCCAATCAGGATCCAAATAATGTCCCTAAATTGCAATGACTGTATTCTTACAGTTTTTTTGGCATGTTCTGTCCTCCGTATTTCTAATAGATTGATAGGTCTAGAGGCCTGACAAGGTTCAGATTTGAATTTGGGGCAAGAATACTTCATAGGTGGTGCTGTGTACTGTCAGGAGGCAAATAATGTCTGGTTGTCTCTTTTTATCGTATTAACAGCCATTGATGGTCATTATCTCGATCCATTATTTCATTAGGGGTTGTAAAAAGGTGATAGTAATCCTGGCTTTATCCTTCATTTATTAGGCGAATAATTCTTTAAGAGAAACTTACCCTCATCAACTATTTAGATACCCTGAAATACAGTTTATATAGTAAGAGCAGGATAATTGCTTGATTGTTTTTGTTTTATTACTTTTCAAATAATGACTTGAATTTTTTAAAAGTTTTATGAACCCAAGGATTTAAACATATTTGACATATTTTAATCCATTACACATAAAATTGTTCATAATGTTCAAATTGTTGGGACTTTTTAGGCTGTTTTTCTGTTGTCTTTCTACAACATCAGAACTGTATTTCATTATTCCCTTTAGTGAATTTTTTTTTTTTTTTTTTTTTTTTTGAGACTGTGTCTCACCCTGTCACCCAGGCTGGAGTGCAGTGGCACGATCACAGCTCACTATAACCTCAACCTTCCAGGATCAAGCCATCCTCCCACCTCTGACCCCACCTTCCCCATACCTGGGACTACAGGCATGTGCCACCACACCTGGCTAATTTTTATATTTTTTGTAGGGACACAGTTTTGTCATGTTGCCCAGCGCTAGTTTCTAACCCCTGGGCTCAAGTGACCTACCTGCCTCAGCCTCCCAATGTGCTGGGATTACAGGGGTGAAACACTACACCCAGCCTCCTTTAGTGATAATTTTTATAGCAAAAGATGATTTGGTTAAATAATAATTTTTAAAAAATTGTTTAGAGACAGTGTCTCGCTCTGTTGCCCAGGCTGGAGTGCAGTGGCTAATCATAGCTCATTGAAGCCTTGAACTCCTGGGCTCAAGTGATCCTCCCTCCTCAGCCTCCTGAATAGCTTAGACTACAGGTGTGTGTGCCATCACACTCAGCTACTTTTTTTTTTTTTTTTAATAGAGACGAGGTCTTGCTATGTTTCCAAGGATAAGTTAGAAGCAGATTTTTTTAAGTAAAATTATCTTGCAAGTTTGAATACTCTGGGAATTCAGATCATTTTATTGTCACCTTTCTTTGCCTTGAAAAATTAAGATATATAGTCACCAGTTCAAAATTTAGAAAGAAAAAGAAAAGATGCCCTCTAACATAGGAAGATGAAGTGAATTTGCATCAAATTATAATCCCTATAGGAAGAAATATAAGAAAAAGAAGTCTAAGAAGAGCAGAAAAGACTCCAGTGATTCAAGCTCTAAAGAATCCCAAGAAGAGTTTCTGGAAAATCCCTGGAAGGATCGAACAAGTAGGTTCTTCTGATAGACTTTAACTCAGAACAGATGAAACATTAAAGTAACCAATTATTCAGAATGTGAATGTGTTTCTTAATATCTTTCATGCAGAGGCTGAAGAACCCTCAGATTTAATTGGCCCAGAGGCTCCAAAAACACTTACCTCTCAAGATGATAAACCTTTGAAGTAAGTAGCAGTGTGTTTATAATATCTAAAGTACCTTCCAAAAAGTCTGGTTCTAACTTACCTTGCCAAGCTTATCTGACTCTGTTCCCTTATATCTACTTCGGGTTCTGGCTGAGCTTGACTACTAAATATTCCCTGTGCTTAATGTGCACTTTGCAACTGTTATGCAGTGTTCAGCTTATTTCTTCATCCAGTATGCCTTCCCTTCTTTTCCCTGCCCTTTGTTTTCTTCCTTATCCCCAGTTTCTTCCTGTTAAAATCCTTACTATCCTTCGAAGCACTTTTCAAAAGGAGATGCATATGCTGATTCCCAATACTTCCCCTACACAAGTAGCTGTGATTTCTATTTCTCTTTGATCCTCACAGAATTTTTTATTCCTTTTTTTCTCTTATTTTTTTTTTTTTACCAGCAGAATTTTTTTTTTCTTTTTTTGAGACGGAGTCTCACTCTGTCGCCCAGGCTGGAGTTTAGTGGCGTGATCTTGGCTCATTGTAACCCCTGCCTCCCAGGTTCAAGCGATTCTCCTGCCTCAGCCTCCTGAGTAACTGGGATTACAGGCATGCGCCACCACACCCGGCTAATTTTTTTGTATTTTCAGTAGAGACAGGGTTTTACCATGTTGGTCAGGCTGGTCTCAAATTCCTGACCTCATAATCCACCTGCCTCAGCCTCCCAAAGTGCTGGGATTACAGGCGTGAGCCACCACACCTGGCCTAGAATTTTCTGTTTGTTTTGTTTTGTTTTTTTGAGATGGAGTCTCTGCCTCCCAGGCTGAAGCACAGTGGCATGATTGAGTTTCACTCTGTCGCCCAGGCTGGAGTGCAGTGGCATGATCTTGGCTCACTGCAACCTCCGCCTCCCAGGTTCAAGTGATTCTCCTGCCTCAGCCTCCCAAGTAACCAGGATTACAGGCACCTGCCACCACGCCCAGACTAATTTTTGTATTTTTAGTAGAGATGGGGGTTTCACCATGTTGGCCAGGATAGTCTCGAACTCCTGACTTCAAGTGATCTGCCCGCTTCAGCCTCCCAAAATGCTGAGATTACAGGCAGCAGTCACTACACTCAGCCTACTTTGGATTTTTTTTTTTTTTTTGAGACAAAGTCTCGCTCTGTCGCCCAGGCTGGAGTGCAGTGACACGATCTCGGCTCGCTGCAACCTCCACTTCCTGGGTTCAAGTGATTCTCCTGCCTCAGCCTCCTGAGTAGCTGGGACTACAAGCATGCACCACCATGCCCGGCTAATTTTGTATTTTTAGTAGAGACAGGGTTTCACCATGTTGGCCAGGCTGGTCTCGAGCTCCTGACCTCAGGTGATCCGCCCACCTCGGCCTCCCAAAGTGCTCGGATTATAGGCATGAGACGCTGTGCCCGGCATACTTTGGATTTTTTAAGGGAAAAAGGGAAAGGGAATCAGCTGGAGCCAGAACCAGTAATGACAATACCTGTAGGGATAAATTAATCCATAATTGTAAACTGTGAATCTATACTCACATCAGTTCTTTTTTTCAAAATATGTCTGCATTTCTGGGTTGGTTGTATAGGTCATAGTGCAATGCAATATTTAATACACTAATTAGGATAAAGCAATTCACATTGAGCTTCCTAGCACACTACTGCTGAGCATTGTTACTCCTACTCTTGTCTGAGAGAAAATGTGGGGTTTTTTGGTGCTCTCTTTAGATTATGAGTTTTTAATATTAAGATGATTTAATGGACCTTTTGTGAATTCTGAATTACTTTGTAGCTATGGCCATGCTCTGTTACCTGGTGAAGGTGCAGCTATGGCTGAATATGTAAAAGCTGGAAAACGTATCCCACGAAGAGGTGAAATTGGCTTGACAAGTGAAGAAATTGCATCGTTTGAATGCTCAGGTTATGTAATGAGTGGTAGCAGGTATGTTATTGGCATTAAGCTCAGTTTCCATGATTAGATCTTCTTTTTTACTACCAGAATTATATTTTCATAATTGATTCTCATTAAGTGACTGTTTCCTATTAAAAGTAGAGTATAAATATTGGTTTGATATTAGTTTTGTTAGTATAACATGGTTTTCTGCAATTCCAAGTATATATGCAACTCAGCTTCAAACTCAGCTATATCTCTGACTTCAAAGAATTAGTCTTTCTAATGTCCTTTCCTAATTGGTATTTGGGTACAGATATTTTATCCACTGGAGGATATCGTTAAATTCAGCTATTTATCACTGTCCCATGAGGAATGTAGCAATTAGGGAAATATTTTCACAAGACAGTGTTTCCTGGTTACAAGTTTGTCTCCAGTTCTTTATGGACCCAGATTTCTGAGACTGAATAACAGAAAAAGATGATAAAAGACATTGGTCAGCTGAGAATATGTCCTGGCTAATAAATAAATGAATAAATATATAAATTTTAAAAAGACACTGGATTCAGCATGGGGAAACGAATATAAAATTAGGAAAGGGAAAAGTTCCAGGAAGAACCAGGAGAATGAGCTAATAGGGCAGGAGTACTTAGATCAAATTGAATTTTGGATTCTTTAAAACTTGATAAACTTTTTAAAGTAGATAACTATTTTTAAATGACACTGAAGGCAAATATTTGCAGAAACCCTGAAGCACCTCCAGAATCTTGTAATTCTGAGGACCAATATTTGAAGTATTACATTGGAGGACCCATGCAGTAAGGCAAGAAAAAGAAATTAGAGACACAAGGATTGGAAAGGAAGGCCGGGCACGGTGGCTTATGCCTGTAATCCCAGCACTTTGGGAGGCCAAGGCAGGCTGATCACTTGAGCCCAGGAGTTCAAGACTAGCCTGGGCAACATGGTGAAACCCATCTCTACTAAAAACACAAAAATTAGCCAGACGTGGTGGTACGCAGCTGTAATCCCAGCTGTTCAGGAGGCTGAAGCAGGAGAATCGCTTGAACCCAGAAGGCGGTGGTTGCAATGAACCAAGATCGCACCGCTGCATGCCAGCCTGGAAAGTGAGACTTGGCCTGAAAAAACAATAATAATAATAATAATAATAAGGATTGGAAAGGACGATATAACAATGTCATTTTTTATCCAGGCACGGTGGCTCACGCCTGTAATCCCAGCACTTTGGGAGGCATAGTCAGGTGGATCACCTGAGGTCAGGAATTCAAGACCAGCCTGGCCAACATGGTGAAACCCCATCTTTACCAAAAATACAAAAATGAGCTGGGCATGGTGGCGGATGCCTGTAGTCGCAGCTACTCAGGAGGCTGAGGCAGGAGAATCACTTGAATCCAGGAGGCGGTTGCAGTGAGCCAAGATCATGCCATTGCACTCCAGCCTGGGTGACAAGAGTGAAACTCCGTCTCAAAAAATAAAGTGTCATTTTTTTGTGAATGACATTGTAAATGATTTGTTTACATAGAAAATCCCAAAGAATCTCCAGATAAATTATAAATAAGAGGAGTGTTTAACAAATGGTTGGATATAAGGTTAATACACAAAAATCCATTGCATTTCTATTTACCAGCAACAGATAACTAGAAAATGTAACTAGATAAGAAGAAAACAACATTTGTAATAGTATCAGAGAATATGAAGGACTTCAGAATAAATCTTAACAAAAGATGCCCAACACTCTGTGAGGAAAACTATAAAACATTATTAAGAGATTGTATATTCAATACAGTTCCAATAAAAATGAATTTCATTTCTATTTACCAACAGCAGAAACCTAGAAAGTTTATAACAGTGTCAGAATATGAAGGACTTAAGAATAAATCTCGGCCGGGCGCGGTGGCTCAAGCCTGTAATCCCAGCACTTTGGGAGGCCGAGATGGGCAGATCACGAGGTCAGGAGATCGAGACCATCCTGGCTAATACGGTGAAACCCTGTCTCTACTTAAAAATACAAAAAAAAAAAAAACGAGGCGGGCGCCTGTAGTCCCAGCTACTCGGGAGGCTGAGGCAGGAGAATGGCGTAAACCCGGGAGGCGGAGCTTGCAGTGAGCTGAGATCTGGCCACTGCACTCCAGCCTGGGTGGCAGAGCAAGACTCCGTCTCAAAAAAAAAAAAAAAAAAGAATAAATCTTAACAAAAGATGCCCCAGGTTCTATGGAGAAAAATGTAAGACTTGGTCTGTATATTCAACAGTTCCAATCAAAATCACAACATAGTTTTTCATGAGACTTATTCAACTGGTTCTAAAATGTATATATTACACTAAAAGGACAAGAATAGCCAGGTCATTTCTGAAGAAGAAGAGCAAGAAGGTAAGATTAAAGAAAACTTAAATAACTGGAGAGATACCAGGTTCATGGATAGGAAATCAATATTGTAAAGTTGTCAGTTCTTCCCAAATTGATCTTTATATTGAATACAGTCCCAATCAAAATCACAACACAGTTTTTCATGAAACTTAATAAGCCAGTTCTAAAATGTATGTGTTAGACTAAAAGGACAAGAATAGCCAAGTCACTCCTGAAAAAAAAGAGGAGGAAGGTAAGATTTCGCCTACAAGATAGGAGGATTTATTATGAAGCTTACAGCACTTTAGAAAGCATAGGAGAACAACTGAATTGTTCAATGGAATAAAATTCAGGCCAGGCGCAGTGGCTCACGCCTGTAATCCCAGCACTTTGGGAAGCTGCGGCGGGTGGATCACCTGAGGTCAGGAGTTCAAGACCAGCCTGGCCAACGTGGTGAAACCTCATCTCTACTAAAAATACAAAGATTAGCTGGGTGTGGTGGTGGGTGCCTGTAGTCCCAGCTACTTGGGAGGCTGAGGCAGGAGAATCACTTGAACCCATGAGGCAGAGGTTGTAGTAAGCTGACACCTCGCCATTGTACTCCAGCCTGGGCAACAAGAGTGAAACACTATCTCAAAAAAAAATAAAATTCAGAGCCCAAAGATACATGTTTGGAACTTCAGTGTACGAAAGAGATAGCATGTCAGATCAATGGGGAAAGAAAGAAACATTCAGTACATGAAATAGGAAAGAAATGGTTATTCATATAAAAAAAGATGAAAGTAGGACCCTGTATCACCAAATATAAAAAACAGTGCAGCAGCCAGGTGCAGTGGCTCACACTTGTAATCCCAGCACTTTGGGAGGCCGAGGCAGACGATTCACTTGAGGCCAGGAGTTCAAGACCAGCCTGGCCAACATGGTGAAACCTTGTCTCTACTAAAAATATAAAAAGGAGCTGGACGTGGTAGCGGGTGCCTGTAATCCCAGCTACTCAGGAGGCTGAGGCAGGAGAATCGGTTGAACCTGGGAGGCAGAGGTTGCAATAAGCCGAGATTATGCCACTGCGCTCCAGCCTGAGTGACAGAGGGAGGCTCCGAAGTTAAATCCACTGACAAAAACTGCTCTTCAATTATAGATTTAGACTTGGTTCTTTTTTTTTTTTTTTTTTTTTTTGGAGACCTAGTTTCACTCTTGTCCCCCAGGCTGGAGTGCAGTGGTGCGATCTCAGCTCACTGCAACCTCCGCCTCCTGGGTTCAAACGATTCTCCTGCCTCAGCCTCCCGAGTAGCTGGGATTACAGGCACCCGCCACCACACCCAACTAATTTTTGTATTTCTAGTAGAGACGAGGTTTCACCACGTTGGCCAGGCTGGTCTTGAACTGACCTCAGGTGATCTGCCCGCCTCAGCCTCCCAAAGTGCTGGGATTACAGGCGTGAGCCACCGTGCCCAGCCTAGACCTGGTTTTTTTGGTTGTATGGTAAAGTAGAACCTTGAAGGAAGTTCCTTCTGATTAATGACTAGTTAAATGTTTTATCTATCCTGCTATCAATTCCACAAAGGCAAATGGATATATCACCTAGGAAGTTTAATAATTTGACCATTTCTGGTTGTTTTACTGGAAACAAATTAGACGTATACCCTTACTATTTGAAATTAATGATAGCAGCCGGGCACGGTGGCTCACACCTGTAATCCCAGCACTTTGGGAGCCGAGGCGGGTGGATCACCTGAGGTCAGGAGTTTGAAACCAGCCTGGCCAACATGGCGAAACCCCATCTCTACTAAAAATAGAAAAATTAGTCAGGCGTGGTGGCACACACCTGTAGTCCTGGCTACTCGGGAGGCTGAGGCAGGGGAATCACTTGAGCCCGGGAGGCAGAGGTCGCAGTGAGCCAAGATTGCGCCACTGCACTCCAGCCTGGGTGACAGAGCCAGACTACATCTCAAAAAAAAGAAAAAAAAAAAAAGGATAGCATGTACTATGTTGACAGAATATCAGAGATCATTATTTGAATAGTGGAAATCAATCAAAGACATATCAGGGCCGGGCACGGTGGCTCACGCCTGTAATCTCAGCACTTTGGGAGGCTGAGACAGGCGGATTACTTGAGGTCAGGAGTTCGAGATCATCCTAGCCAACATGGTGAAACCCCGTCTCTACTAAAAATACACAAATTAGCCGGACCTGTAATCCCAGCTACTCAGGAGGCTGAGATAGGGGAATTGCTTGAGCCAGGGAGGTAGAAGTTGCAGTGAGCCAAGATTGCACCACTGCACTCCAGCCTGGGCGACAGAGCAGGACTCCATCTCAAAACAAAACAAAACAAAAGGACGTGTTAGGCAGCTAAAATATTAATAAATGATCTTTTGGAAATTTAACCCATTTCAAAAACAGTTTTTACTTGTCAGCTGTTAAATAGACCACTCTGGGTAAGAAAGGATTAATGAGGATGTACTATGAAAATAATTACTGAGAAATTAAGCCAAAAATAAAATTCTCTCCAGGCATCGCCGAATGGAGGCTGTGCGACTGCGAAAAGAGAACCAGATCTATAGTGCTGATGAGAAGAGAGCCCTTGCATCCTTTAACCAAGAAGAGAGACGAAAGAGAGAGAACAAGATTCTGGCCAGTTTTCGGGAAATGGTTTACAGAAAGACCAAAGGGAAGGATGACAAATAAGGATTTTCTGATTGTCCAGAAGACATTTTTAACAACAAAAAAGAAAGTCTGGGTTCCACACATACATATAAAAAGATTATTATGTTCTGAGAAAGCTTTACAGTGCTACTGTGCCTTCTATTTAATTCTTTCAGTCCTTCAATAAAAAGCTGCTTATTGATATAACTTCAGCAAGTTCTTTGGGTTATTTTGGATTGACCATAATAACTTTCTGGTTTAAAAATTCAAATTATGGGCTGGGCATGGTGGCTCACGCCTGTAATCCCAGCACTTTGGGAGGCCAAGGCAGGGGGATCACTTGAGGACAGGAGTTCGAGACCAGCATGGCCAACATGATGAAAGCCTGTCCCTACTAAAAATACAAAATCAGCCAGGAGTGGTGGCGCACACCTGTAGTCCCAGCTACTCAGGAGGCTGAGGCAGGAGAATTGCTTGAATCCAGGAGGCGGAGGTTGCAGTGAGCCGAGATTGTGCCATTGCACTCCAGCCTGAGCAAGAAGGGTGAAACTGTGTCTCAAAAAAAAAAAAAAAAATCCAAATTATGATTAAAATCCTACTGCATTGGAGGAGGTGGCATGAAAAAAAGTGTTAGTGAGATGAGAAACTTCAATCTCACACCATGAGACAGTGCTACTATTAGCTCTTAGGTGATGCCTGCCCCACCCCCACCTTTACCCCAACTGAACTTTTAGGAAATTATCACTCCTCTGTGTTGAATGTGTTACAAGTGGACTTGATAGAAACATATAGGAGCCCACTTTTGTTAACAAAATGAAGGCATTGCTGTGAAAAGCAAAT
Organism: Rhinopithecus roxellana; assembly: GCF_007565055.1. Lineage (NCBI taxonomy): Eukaryota > Metazoa > Chordata > Mammalia > Primates > Cercopithecidae > Rhinopithecus > Rhinopithecus roxellana. The sequence goes on along the minus strand of NC_044555.1, from coordinate 93,593,286 downwards.
CTGGAATTTGAAAACTGACTTGTGTAGTATAATATATGATCTGCCCTGGAAATAATGGGTTTTGATTTAAGTCCCTACCTCCACTCTAAAACCAACAAACAAACCAAAAAGCAAACTAACCCACAGATTTGTTGAATTGAAAATGTGAACATTAGATATTTTAAATTGTTTCTTTTTTGAGATGGAGTTTTGCTCTTGTTGCCCAGGCTGGAGTGCAATGGGGCGATTTCGGCTCACCACAACCTCTGCCTCCTGGGTGCAAACAATTCTCCTGCCTCAGCCTCCTGAGTAGCTGGGATTACAGGCATGTGCCACTATGCCCAGCTAATTTTATATTTTTAGTAGAGATGGGGTTTCTCCATGTTGGTCAGGCTGGTCTAGAACTCCCAACCTCAGGTGATCTGCCCGCCTCGGCCTCCCAAAGTGCTGGGATTACAGGCATGAGCCACCGCGTCTGGCCTAAATTCTTAATAAGTTACTTAAAAATGGTTCTTTCAAATATAAAGTCTTAAGAAGTCTACTCTTATGCCCATGTAAGTACTTTATTTCAATCTGAGCTGATACGAGCTTGAGGATAGGATGACATCCAAAAGAATAGGAGTTCTGATAAGGAAAAATATAACGAGTCAGTATTTTAGCTTAATTGTTTCATAAGAGAAACTAAAATGATATTAAATATTTTTAACTGTCTTTCATATACTAAGTAGATTTCATTTTATACACTGTTAAACCTGTTTATTTTTAAGTTGGGGAGAAATGGAAAGTTGTGGGACTCTTGATATCATGATCTTGTTCTTTCGTTTATTTTGTTCAATTTTGTTTAGGTCAGAAGAGTGAATGGGGGAGGGAACCCTGAAAGTTTTGGCTGCTTTCGTTAAGGTTGGTTTTCTGTTTTCTGTTTTTTGTTTTTTGAGATAGAGTCTCACTCTGTCACTCAGGCTGGAGCCCAGTGGTGCGATGTTGGTTCACTGTAACCTCTGCCTCCTGGGTTCAAGTGATCCTCCCACCTCAGCCTCCTGAGTAGCTGGGATTACAGGCACTCACCACCCCACCTAGCTCATTTTTGTATTTTCAATAGAGATGGGGTTTCGCCATCTTGGCCAGGCTGGTCTCGAACTCCTGACCTCAAGTGATCTGCCCGCCTCAGCCTCCTGAAATGCTAGGATTACAGGTGTGAGCAACCGTGCCTGGCTGTTTTTGTTAAGGTTGTTTGATCTGCATTATTATTACATGCCTATGATAAATTTAAATTACCTGGGTGATAAGGACATTCTGATTATACTATTGTAAAATGCCCTCTTGCCTTATATTTTTAAGTGATTGTTTTTCAAGTGTTTAAATAAGGCAGTCATATTTCAAAGTATAGAGCAAAAGTTTTTTTATTATTATTTTTGAGACAGGGTCTCCCTCTGTCACCCAGGCTAGAGTTCAGTGGTGCAATCTCAGCTCCCTGCAACCTCTGCCTCCTGGGCTCAAGCAATCCTCCACCTCAGCCTCCTGAGCAGCTGGCACTACCAGTATGCACCACCATGCCTAGCTAATTTTTGTATATTTAGTAGAGACGGGGTTTAACCTTGTCTCCCAGGCTGGTCTCGATCTCCTGACCTCAAACAGTCCGCCGCCTCGGCCTCCCAAAGTGCTGGGCGTGAGCCACCACACCCAGCCAAAAGTTTTATTATTAAATAGTATTAACAGTCATAAATACTATTAAATATATGTTCCAGGAAATGTCTACTTTTAACCCGCAACTACTGAAATAAAGAGCATGTAGCGACATTAATGACCCCTGAATTTCTGTTTATTTATACCTAATCATAGTTGCTGCCTAGCCTAATAAATCTAGTTTTCAAAAGTTAAAAAGAAACTAGTTCCCAAAGTTTTGAATCTCAATCCATCTACTTCCCTGAATAATAAAACCTGAATTTTGTAATACCCACTTAAAAATTTTATTCTCAGCCGGGCGTGGTGGCTCACGCCTATAATCCCAGCACTTTGGGAGGCCGAGGTGGGTGGATCATGAGGTCAGGAGATCAAGACCATCCTGGCTAACACGGTGAAACCCCATCTCTACTAAAAATACAAAGAATTTAGCCGGGCGTGGTGGCACACGCCTGTAGTCCCAGCTACTCGGGAGGCTGAGGCAGGAGAATCACTTGAACCTGGGAGGTGGAGGTTGCAGTGAGCTGAGATCACGCCACTGTACTCTGGCTTGGGAGACAGAGCGAGACTATGTCTCTAAATAAATAAATAAATAAATAATCTCTAAGGACTTTTTTTTTTTTTTTTTTTTTGGTTACTGGTTCCTAGAGATGAAATGATTATGTTCTCCTATTTTCAGTAGGCAAGGTAGTTTAAATGCAGAAATTTTGTGATATATGAATATTGTGACATCAAGAACAGCTTCATTGGCATATTCTTTGGGAAAGAGGCAGGAAGAATAAAACGGCTAAAAGTATTTTATTTTCAGCTCATGAGTGTTGTTACTGCTTCAAATTGTGTTTAGTCACCTGAGCCATAAATCAGTTATAGTAGGGCTATTGTATTTTAAATATATTTTTTGTTCTCCAAGGAGACTTACCTAGTTTGCCACCTCCTTGCCTGTTGTTCTGATATGGTTGTCCCTCCTTTTTTATTTATTGCACAAATTTATTACAGTTTAAAAAAAAAGAAAAATTTCAGTACTGTATCGTCTTTCATATTTTGTGTTCTTCCTTTCCAGTGCTTTTCTATGTAAATAAGTATTCTGATGTACTTGTAAGTAATCACTCAGAGCATAATGTAATTTTGTCTTTGGTGTCTTAAAATTTTGCAGCCAGGCAAGAGAGGTTCACAGGGAAGGTAGGAACAAGTGATTATTCAGTGTGAGGATGGGAAGAAGATCAAAGATAAGTAAGGGCAATGATTGAATCCTTCCCGTGTCATTGCCCCAGTCCCCAAGCCACCCTCCTGCCATCATGAGTATAGTGGTGTATTATAGAAGGCAGCATGCCCGGTTTTCCAGTTTCAAAATATATTATTTAGCAGTGAGGCTTAACTCCCAGTAAATGAAAGAGTCTGTGAGTAGGGGAACCCTTCAGACTGGTTATATTATGAGCTGTAGAACTGTTGACATTTTGTTGTTCCCCAGTTGTGCCCATAAAGAGATGTGTCTGAGCTTGAGACTTAGGCTCAGATGGGGAACAAACAGCCAAGGACCAACCTTAGTTTGGTCCGATAGGTGAATTTTAGCAACTGTCTAAACTCAGCTCTATACCTGTAAGACTCAGAAGTGATGCATATAGTCATGGAAAAAAATATTTTAGAAAATATAAAACAACTTACTGGTTATTCTGCTAATGTGATAGAGGTTGCAGAATGGAAAATGAATGAATGCAAAAAAATACAGCTGGATTGTGTGCCACAAGTTTATTACTCAATAAATATTCTGTGGTTTGATGTGCTGTATTGTATTTTTAATATATCCTGATGAGAAAAACAATCCTAAGACATCCTGTAAGAATCAGACACGATTGAATAAGAAGGAGAACGACTCCATGAAACTGTGTTTGGCATCAGTAAGATTCTTCTGCCAGTTTTCTCGAAAGCGAACCATTCCTGGTCTACAGAGGAAGAAAAACAAACACTTTTAAAGTATTTTTAAATCAAAAGCTTTTAAAATCAAACAAAGGGGATTTCCTATTTACTCTTTTATATTCTTAGTAAGCAAGAAGCCTCTTTTATTGGCAGGGGAGGGGAGGTAGCTAGGGTTCTCTATATCTATCCTTTACTGTTTCTTAAGCCCAGTCAATGAAAGGATTAATGAGCTTATATGTAAAGATACTTTAAGAGAGCTGCTATAAAAGGAATTATTATACATAAGTTAATTTTATGTGATATTGAAGTTTTCCATAGAAACAATAGACATGACCCACTTTGTCCCCACCCCACTGCAGCAACTAATCCTCAAGCTTATAATGAATGAAAAAGCAGACACTAAGAAAAATAATTTTCCAGAACAATTTCAGCCCATTCTAATGGGGTTGGTGGTCCAAAGAAGAAAAGTGACCATTACATGAACTATCTGTTGTTGTGCAACTGATGGATTCCTGAAGTGTGATGACCGTTCTCCCACCCTTTTAAAACAAACCTCCAAATGTTCATTACCTGTGAACTAATGCTTGGTGGTCACCTACATAAAAAACACCAATGGGTGCATCCTAAAAAAGAGAAGGACAACTTTTACCCCAGACCAGTCATACCAACTCTTTTTGCTTTTTTCGAGACGGAGTCTTGCTCTGTCTCCAAGGCGTAAGTGCAGTGGCATGATCTCAGCTCATTGCAACCTCCGCCTCCTGGGTTCAAGTGACTCTCCTGCCTCAGCCTCCCAAGTAGTTGGGTTCATAGACGCCCACCACCATGCCCAGTTAATTTTTTTATTTTTAGCAGAGCCAGAGTTTTACCTTGTTACCCAGGCTGGTCTCGAATTCCTGACCTCAGGTGATGCGCCCGCCTTGGCCTCCCAAACTGCTGGGATTACAGGCATAAGCCACTGTGCCCAGCCCAATCATACCAACTCTTAATTCCTTACTTCCCTACACTTGTCCATGTGCATACTCTTGAATTTCTAGAATTCATCTTGCTTATGAATTGGGATTCTATAGGTGATAGTTTTTTGTCACTTTAAACCTCTGTTCCCCAAAATATCTTTTTGACAACAAATACCTTAAGAATCTTTACAAAATTGGAAATAAGTTGGGACAGGGTTGTGCTCCTCATTAATAGGAGTGTAAGTCATTAACCTTCTTTACATGCTCCACTTTACTCAACTGACAATCTCTACCTCTTAGGAATGGCGTGAGAATGAATTAATATAGATGAAAAGATTTGAAACATTTTTAAAGCAGCATAATCATGTAGGTTGTAATATTGTCTCAGTAGTCCCTCCCATCCTCGCCTCCAAAATTATACTTAGAATTTTGAGCAAGAGCCATTCTTCCGAGACCTCTCTCTGTGTGGTCTCTGGTGTAGTCTTGTTCCCTTCCACCAAGCTCACTTCCTGACCTCTGACCTGGCCGGTTAGCAAGACAGCTGGTAGAGGGATATATGACCAGAAGTAAGATCTCCACATATTGCACCTCTTTAGGTTACCGCAGGTTCCAAACGCTCTGAATAGGCGTTTGTACTAGGATAGGATGCATATAGGACATAGATGGCTCACTGACTGTGGTCATATGCGAAGCCTTAACATCAGGCCAAGGTGCAAATAACTTTTGGGAAAGGATGGGAAGGCAAAGAGGAAATAAAATGTTTATGTCTGTTGTGTTTCAGGCATCCTTGGTACCAGCCCTGCTCCTCTGACCATTCCCCTAGATTCATGGATGTTATTTTGGCTCTTTTCATACCAGCTATCAAGTTAACATATTTCTTATTCATGGTCTACCTAGTGGATACCAGCAATCATTCCCTCAAGTATTTATTGAGTGCCTACTATTTGCCAGGCCTTGTTTTACAGGAAGACAAAAATCCCAGCCTTCATGGAGCTTACATTCTGGTGGAGGGAATAGACAATAATCAAACAATTATAGGGCTGGGGGTGGTGGCTCACGCCTATAATCCCAGCACTTTGGGAGGCCGAGGCAGGCGAATCACCTGAGGTCAGGAGTTCGAGACCAGCCTGGCCAACATGGCGATACCCCATCTCTACTAAAAATACACAAATTAGCTGGTTTTGGTGGCATGTGCCTGTAGTCCCAGCTACCCAGGAGGCTGAGGCAGGAGAATCACTCGAACGCAGGAAGCAGAAGTTGCAGTGAGCCAAGATCACACCACTGCACTCCAGCCTAGGAGACAGAACGAGACTCCATCTAAAAACAAAAAAGCAAAAAACAATTATATAGAATATGAAAAGGTGGTAAGTGCTATGGAGAAAAAGCATAGGAAAGTGAGTGAAAGAGGAAGTGAGGGAGCAGGCAATTCACATGCCTGGGGAGAGTGTTCTCGTCAAAAGAAACAGCAAGTGCAAAGGCCCTGAGGCAGGACGATACCTGACTTATTTGAGGAGAAGCAAGATCAGAATGGCCAGAGCACAGTGAGAGGGAAGGAGTAGTGGGAAAGCATAAGTAACAAGGGACCAGATCACACAAGGCCTTGTAGGCCCTTACTACTGAAAGCTGGTCTCTAGGCCTGCAGCCTCAGCATGGCCTGCGAACTTGTTAGTTCTGCACTCCAGCCTAGGAGACAGAACGAGACTCCATCTAAAAGCAAAAGCAAAAAACAATCTCAAGCCCTACCCCAGACCTGCTGAATCAGAATCTTCATTTTAACAAGATCCCTAAGTAATTTGTACAAACTTTGAATTAATTTCTTTCTTTCTTTCTTTTTTTTTTTTTTGAGACGGAGTCTCACTCTGTCACCCACGTTGGAGTGCAATGGCACCAGCTCAGTCACTGCAACCTCCACCTCCCGGGTTCAAGCCATTCTCCTGCCTCAACCTCCCAAGTAGCTGGGACTACAGGCATGAGCCACCAGGCCCGGCTATATTTTTGTGTTTTTCTTTTCTTTTTTTTTTTTGAAATGGTGTTTCGCTCTTGGTGCACAGGCTGGAGGGCAATGGTGCGATCTCGGCTCACCACAACCTCCGCCTCCTGGGTTCAAGCGATTCTCCTGCCTTAGCCTCCCAAGTTGCTGGGATTACAGCCATGAGCCACCACGCCTGGCTAAGTTTGTACTTTTAGTAGTAACGGGGTTTCTCCGTGTTGGTCAGGCTGGTCTGGAACTCCCGACCTCAGGTGATCCACCCACCTCAGCCTCCCAAAGTGCTGGGATTACAGGTGTGAGCCACCGCACCCGGCCTAATTTTTGTATTTTTAGTAGAGACAGGGTTTCACCATGTTTGCCAGGCTGGTCTTGAACTCCTGACCTCAAGTTGATCTGTCCACCTTGGCCTCCCAGAGTGCTGGGATTACAAGCATGAGCCACCGCGCCTGCCCTTGGAAAGTTTTAAACAGAGGAATGGGCCAGGCGTGGTGGCTCACACCTGTAATCCTAACACTTTGGGAGGCTGAGCCGGGTGGATCACTTGAGCTCAGGAGTTCAAGACCAGCCTGTGCAACACAGCAAGACCTTGTCTCTACGAAAACTAAAAAAAAAAAAAAGCCAGGCGTGGTGGTGCATGCCTGTAGTCCCAGCTACTTGAGGGGCTGAGGCAGGAGGATCGCTTGAGCCCAGGAAGTAGAGGCTGCAGTGAACCCTGATCAGGCCACTGCCCACCAGCCAGGGTGAGAAAGTGAGACCCTGTCTCAATAAGTAGGTAGGTAGGTAGGTAGGTAGGTAGGTAGGTAGGTAGATAGATAGATAGATAGATAGATAGATAGATAGATAGATAGATAGATAGATAGATAGACAGACAGATGTAGATAAAACAGAGGAATGACAGAAATTTGTTTTACAGCCAGGTGCGGTGGCTCATGCCTGTAATCCCAGCACAAAGTTCGCTGGGCATGGTGGTGTGCACCTGTAGTCCCAGCTACAAGGAAGGCTGATGTGGGAGGATCACTTGAGCCTGGGATGTCAAGGCTTCAGTGAGCTCTGATTGTACCACTCTACAACCTGGATGACAGAGCGACTCTGTCTTAAAAAAAAAAAAAAAAGAGAGAGAGAGAGAAGTTTGAGAAGCACTTTTGGAAAATTTTAAACACAAAAGTGACAAATTTGTTTTACAGCTGGGCTGGTGGTTCACACCTGTAAGTCCAGCACTTTGAGAGGCTGAGGCAGGATAGCCTGAGGCCAGGAATTCAAGACCAGCCTGGGTAACAAAGCAAGATACCATCTCTTAAAAAAAAAAAAAAGAAAAAAAGAAAAACATTTGTTTTACAAGACTCACTCAGGCTGGCTGCAACATTGAAAAGAGACATGATGAGGGCAAAGGTGGAAGCAGAGAGACTGATTAGGAGGCTATTGACATAATCTTGGTGAGAGAGGATGGTGTCTTGGACCAGAATGATAGAAGTAGAGTAGTAAGAAATAGGGGGGCCAGGCGCGGTGGCTCACGCCTGTAATCCCAGCACTTTGGGAGGCCGAGGTGGGTGGATCACTTGAGATCAGGAGTTCGAGACCAGCCTGGCCAACATGGTGAAAACCCATCTCTACTAAAAATACAAAAATTAGCCAGGCATTGTGGCGCACGACTGTCATCCCAGCTACTTGGGAGGTTGAGACAGGAGAATCACTTGAACCCAGGAGGTGGAGGTTGCAGTGAGCCAAGATTGCACCACTGCACTCCAGCCTGGGCAATAAGAGTGAAACTCTATCTCAAAAAAAAAAAAAAAAAAAAAAAAATTGTTGGATTCTGGATATATTTTTGAAAGTAGAGCCAATATGATTTCCTAATAGATTAGATGAGGGATATGAGAGAAGAGTCAAGGATGACATCAAGGATTTTGGCCCTTAACCAAGATGAAGACTGCAACTAGATAGGCTTGGAAGGGAAAATCAGAAGTTCAGTTTTACATGCAATATATTAGATGTTTATTAAACATTCACGTGGGACGGGTCTGTGCTAGAGATACAAATTTGGGGATCATAAGCTCTAGGTGGCATTTAAAGCTATGAGACTGGATGAGATAACCACAGAACAGAGTATAGAGAAGAGGTCCAAGGTCTGAGTTTCAGGACATTCCAACATGAAGAGGTTGGTATGAGGCAGGGAAACTACCAGTAGAGGCTGACTCTGAAGGAATGGTCAGTGAGGCAGGAGGAAAATCAGGAAAGTATGTTGTTCTAGAAGCCAAATGGAAAGTTTCATGGAGCGGGCAGTGATCAGCTACGGCAAGTGCTGTGCATAGGCCAGTGAGATAAGGACAGAAGTATGACTATTAAATTTTGCAAAAATGGGATTATTGATGACCTTGACAAGAGAAGTTTCCATTCTCACTGAAGAGAGAAAAAGAAGAACTTACCGGCGGTTTGGTTTTGGAGACCTTCATGGTGAAGTAGGTACCAGCAGAGATTTGTGCTACAGGTAGCCCAGCAGTTGAGATACTCCAGTGTACATAGTAGATGTATAGGAAGCTGTGAATTAAGTCTTTCCTCTCTATAAACTCTACGCCGTGTGCCCAGCATTTTTTAGAAACACACTTCTGTTTCATAGAAAAAAGAAAAAGCACACAGAAAAAGAAAAGCCTTCTGTTCAAGTCCTGTAGATAAATGCAGCATGGCTGGGTGCAGTGGCTCATGCCTGTAATCCCAGCACTTTGGGAGGCCAAGGCAGGAGGATTGCTTGAGGCCAGGAGTTCCAGACCAGCCCGGGCAATGTAGCAAGACCCTATCTCTATAAAACAAATTTAAAAATTAGCCAGGCATGGTGGTACGTACCCTTAATCCCAGCTACTGGGGAGGCTGAGGCAATAGGATTACCCGAGTCCAGGAGTTTGAGGCTGCAGTGAGCTGTGATTGCACCACTACACTCCAGTCTGGGTGACAGAACAAGACCCTATCCCTAAAAAAACGAATAAATAAAAATAAAGGATAAGTGTGGCATATAACATTGGGGTTACAGTTCTGTTCTGGAGTCCGCTCCTTTTTTTTTTTTTTTTTTTTTTGGAGATGGAGTCTCTGTTGCCCAGGCTAGAGGGCAGTGGCATGATCTCGGCTCATTGCAACCTCTGCCTCCCAGATTCAAGCACTTCTCCTGCCTCAGCCTCCCAAGCAGCTGGGATTACAGGCGTACGCCACCACGCCCGACTAATTCTTTTTGTATTTTTAGTAGAGACGGGGTTTCACCATGTTGGTCAGGCTGGTTTTGAACTCCTGACCTCAAGCGATTTACCCACCTCAGCCTCCCAAAGTGCTGGGAGTACAGGTGTGAGCCACTGCACCTGGCCACTCCTAATATTTTTTATTGGAGTCAAACTAGGATCAGTACCCAATTATCACCATGGGTGGAGGAGAGAAAAGGTTAAGCTGTAATGAAACAAATGAAGAATGCAAACATCAGTTGAGACTGAACCTTGGACTGTAGGGACACACATTGATTGATTGATTGATTGATTGATTGAGACACAGCCTCACTTCTTCACCCAGGCTGGAGTGCAGTGGCACAATCTTGGCTCATTGCAACCTCTGCCTCCTGGGTTCAAGCGATTCTCCTGCCTCAGCCTCCCGAGTAACTGGGATGACAGGCATGCACCACCATGCCTAGCTAATTTTTGTATTTTTGATAGAGATGGGGTTTCGCCATGTTGCCCAGGCTGGTCTCAAACTCCTGAGTTCAAGTCTTCCACCTGCCTTGGCTTCCCAAAATGCTGGGATTACAGGCGTGAGCCACCACGCCAGCAAGGACACACACTTCGATGTCTAAGTGTACATACACACAGATGTTGCTTCAGACCCCCTTACAGGAGGCAGGTTCAATTAATTGGAAAATAATTAGAAAGTGATTAGAACACTTGTTCTGCTCACCCCAGGAGACCTAAATGTGTGACTGGAAAGTAACGAGGCTGACTTTAGCCATTTGTGAAAATCCAACTCACTTAATTGTAGCCATAGGTGGTATATAAAATAAGTTCAGGGAGGCAATAGAATAATCCACATCCTACAGAAAGGAGGGATTCCTTGTTTGCACCCTTAGAGAAGCTTCCCCCTTTTCTTTTTAAAATTTTATTTTATTTATTTATTTATTTTAGAGACCAGGTCTTGCTATGTTGTCCAGGCTGGCCTTGAACTCCTGGGCTCGAGCAATCCGCCTGCCTTAGCCTACCAGAGTGCTGGGATTACAGACATGAGCCACCACTCCCGGGTGCTTCCCCCTTTCAAGGCACAAATCTTCGCAGTGATGAGAGTTGAGAAACAAAATATTCCTTGGGATGTCTCCTTTGGGCCTATTCTTGGAGTTGAGATGGGAATACAGTCCCACCGCTGCAGATTCTAATTGGTTAAATCCATGGATGGGGGACCGACTAAGGGACTTGAGCACACGTGGATTTTGATATGCATGGGGGGTCCGAAAACGTATTCCCCTGCAGATATGGAGAGCCAACTGTACACAACTAAAGTTAACTACATTCTTGAAAGTAGCATTTAGGCTGGGCACGGTGACTCATGCCTGTAATGCCAGCACTTTGGGAGGCTGAGGTGAGCGGATCACTTGAGGTCAGGAGGTTGTGGTGAGCCAAGATCATGCCATTGCACTCCAGCCTGAGCAACAAGGTGAAATTCCGTCTCAAAAAAAAAAAAAAAAAAAGTAGCATTCATTCAGTTCTTCATTCCTTCCTTCCTTAATTAATTCATCCATTTTTTATTAACCTTCAATCATATCTATTCTACCTGAAATGTGTCTCAAATCTATCCATTCTTCTCCAGTCCCACTGCCACTGCTCTACTTCAGCTCTCAGTGTTTCTCACCTGGACTTAGGCAATAACCTATCTAGACTCTGTTGTCCTCAACCTCACTTCTCCAATCCCCTACCCACAATGAAGCCAGAGTTATTTTCCTTAAGCACAGCTTCAGTCATATCTGCTCGGCTCAAAAACCTCCCTGGGCTGGGCGCAAGCTTGGTGGCTCATGCCTGTAATCCCACCACTTTGGGAGGCTGAGGCAGGCAGATCACCTAAGGTTAGGAGTTCGAGACCAGCCTGGCCAACATGGTGAAACCCCGTCTCTACTGACAATGCAAAAATGAGCCGGGCGTGGTGGTGGGGGCCTGTAGTCCCAGCTACTTCTCTACATTCTCAGAGGCTGAGGCATGAGAATCCCTTGAACCCAGGAGGCAGAGGCTGCAGCGAGCTGAGATCACACCATTGCACTTCAGCCTGGGCGACAAGAGCAAAACTCCAACTCGGGAAAAAAAAAAAAAAAGCAACTTCCCGCAGCTCCCCATTGCCTGCCAAACAAAATGAAAACGTTTCACTGTGTCATTTAAGACCTCCCACAATGGCCAGGCGTAGTGTAATCCCAGCACTTTGGGAGGCTGAGGCAGGAAGATCGCTTGAGCCCAGGAATTTGAGACTGCAGTGAGCTATGATCGTGCCACTGCACTCCAAGCTGGGCAACTCCTTGTCTCAAAAAAAAAAAAAAAAAGGTTTCATGTCACACTTTTCTCAACAAAATGCTCATATTCCCATCAAACTATAACTAGCACTATTCCCCACATTTACACCATGCTTTTGATCCGGCTGTTGTAATTTCTTGAGAAGCTTCTCTCTATCACCTACTTGATAAATTCTGTTTTCAAAACTACCACCTCCAAGAAGTCTTTCTGATCCCTCTTCCAACCAGATGTGACTTCACACCCTTTCCCTTTGAACACTGGTGGAATTTGTTTTCTGCCTCTCTTATGGCACTTGAGACTTCCCCCTCATAGTACAGCCATAAGGAACGGTCTGCGTTGTAGTCTCCATATTAAAAATTTTCTTTTCTTTTTTTTTGAAACGGAGTCTCACTCTGTCACCCAGGCTGGACTGCAATGGCACCATCTCGGCTCACTGCAACCTTCGCTTTCCAAGTTCAAGCAATTCTCCTGCCTCAGCCTCCCTGAGTAGCTGGGATTACAGGCACCCACCAGCACACCCAGCTAATTTTTGTATTTTTAGTAGAGACAGGGTTTCACCACGTTGGTCAGACTGGTCCTGAACTCCTGACCTCAAGTGATCTGCCCACCTCGGCCTCCCAAAGTGCTGGGATTACAGGCGTGAGCCACCGTGCCCGGCCAATATTAAAACATTTCTAACAGGGCTGACTTATCTGTAAGACATAGTAGGCTCAATACCTAGGGCCCACAAAAAAATGTGTTCATTTCTTTTAAAATTAGAAGAAAAAGGCCAGGCACAGTGGCTCATGCCTGTAATCCCAGCACTGTGGGAGGCCGAGGAGGGCGAATCACCTGAGGTCGGGAGTTCGAGACCAGCCTGACCAACGTGGAGAAACCCAGTCTCTACTAAAAATACAAAATTAGCCCAGTGTGGTGGCACATGCCTGTAATCCCAGCTACTCGGGAGGCTGAGGCAGGAGAATCGTTTGAACCCGGGAGGCGGAGATTGTGGTGAACCGAGATCGCACCATTGCACACCAGCCTGGGCAACAAGAGCAAAACTCTGTCTCAAAAAAAAGAAGCAGAAAATATGAATTTTAGGGTCATGATTATATTCATCTTTATACCAGTGCTGTCTTGAGTTTTTCCATATTTTGAGGGAGAAAGGGGCCTACAAAGGGAAGAGTGCCTAGGGCCCACAGAAGTCAAAATGCATCCCTGATTCCTGGCAAGGGGCCTTGGATTTCACAGGTATTCAACAAATTCAATTCAACTGAACCTCCTTGGGCTGGCTCTCAGGGCACCAGAAGCTTCTGAATCAAAGAAGAGCCTGAATTAAGATGAAGGCTTACAGAAGGAAGGAATTGGGAGAGTCTAACAAATCCCAGTAATGTGGAGAGGGAGTACAGGAGGAGACATCAAAAAGATTTCAGGCCCTCCTTTAAAAAAAATGTAGGCTGGCCTTTTGCCTCAGCTTATTTCAAACTTGTACACAATTGGCTGTTTTAGTCCAGAGAGGAGCACTGGACTCGAGATTCCTTGAGATCAGGAGCTGTGTATTCTTTCATGTATCATTATTCCTTTTTTCTGAGACAGGGTCTTACCCTGTCACCTAGACTGGAGTGCAGTGGCACGATCATGGCTCATTGCAACCTCCCCAGGTTTAAGTGATCCTCCCACCTCAGCCTCCCAAGTAACTGAGACTACATACAGGCATGCACCACCACACCTGGCTAATTTTTGTATTTTTTGTAGAGATGGGGGTCTCCCTATATTGCCCAGGCTGGTCTCGAACTCCTGGGCTCAAGTGATCCACTGGCCTCAGCCTCCCAAAGTCATTACTCCTTCCTTTTTTTTTTTTTTTTTTTTTTTTTTTGAGACAGAGTCTGTCTGTCTTCCAGGCTAGAATGCAGTGATGTGATCTCAGCACACTGCAACCTCCGCCTCCTGGGTTCAAGCGATTCTCCTTCCTCAGCCTCCCGAGTAACTGGGATTACAGTTGCTCACCACCACACCCAGCTAATTTTTGTATTTTTAGTAGCGATTCAGGCTGGTCTCGAACTCCTGACCTCAGGTAATCCACATGCCTCGGCCTCCCAAAGTGCTGGGATTATAGGCATGAGCCACCACGCCTAGCCCCAAAATCATTACTCCTTTTAATGAAGGGGCCCAACAGTCAATCTCTTATGGCTCATTGGAGCATGCTCTTTTTTTTTTTTTTTTCCTAGATGAAGTCTTGCTCTGTCATCCAGGCTAGAGTACAGTGGCGTGATTTCAGCTCACTGCAACCTCCACCTCCTGGGTTCAAGTGATTCTTCTGCCTCAGCCTCCCGAGTAGCTGGGATTACAGGTGCGCACCACCACATTTGGCTAATTTTTGTTATTTTTAGTAGAGATGGGGTTTCACCATGTTGGCCAGGCTGGTCATGAACTCCTGACCACAGGTGATCCACCTGCCTCAGACTTCCAAAGTGCTGGGATTACAGGCATGAGCCACTGACCCAGCCAGAGCATGCCCTTTTTTTTTTCAGCTGTTCTATATTACTCAATATACTTTTCTAGCCCTAATGTTTAATCTGTCACACAATCACAGACTTTATAACATTGAATTGGTCCCTAGAGATAATCTAATGCAGCCCTTCACATTGCGGATGAGGATACCAGGGCCTAGAAGTGGGTTGGGACAGTCTAACACAATAAACTGGGACTGGTACCCAGGACTCCTGAGCAGCCTGCTCAGTGCTTTCTCCACCCCACCAGAAGCCTCAGTTCTAAGAGTCTCTTCTTCTCAGCTTGGCTCTTAGTGGATTTTTCCCCCCTTTTGTGAATGAAGGCAGTCTTACACATGACATTAAATTTAACTATTTTCATCAGGCGAATCTCCTCCCATTTTTAGCCGTGTGCACGCAGCAGACTTTTATGTAGCAGCAGTGAGTGTGTTTTGTGATTTTTACATAATACTGCTTCATATACTCACTTCTAGGAAACAGTATGTCACTGTACTACTCGATCATGGATGGCTTAGCCAGCTACATACTACTGGTCACTCAAAATCAACAGACACATGGAAGTATATGCATAAGGCAAAAAACAATGAAAAAAAAAGTCTATGCACAAAACTGTTATCCATGGTAAGTGACCTTTGGGGTAACAGAAAAGGGTATTATGGGTAATTTCATTTTCTAATTTGTATCTTTTTGCTCACTGGGCATTTTTTTTCACTGGGCATTTTTTATAGTGATTTTTTTTATTATAAAAGTAATTTTAACTGTGTGAGGTGATGGGCATTCTCTGATTTTTCTTTTTAAGGAACCCATTTGTATATTCCTGTTGCCAGACTGTGTTCCTGAAGAGAATGAACCAACTTTGCCATTGGCAATGTGTAAGTGTTCCCTCCCCACAACTATACCATCCTTCTTCCTCCCCCCGCCCCCGACCCCGATGGAGTCTTACTCTGTTACCCAGGCTGGAGTGCAGACGCGCGATCTCAGCTCACTGCAACATCCACCTCCCAGGTTCAAGTGATTCTCCTGCCTCAGTCTCCCAAGCATCTGGGATTACAGGTGCATACCACCACACCCAGTTAATTTTTTTGTATTTTTGTAGAGACAGGGTTTCACCATGTTGACCAGGCTGGTCTCAAACTCCAGACCTCAAGTGATCCGCCCGCCTTGGCCTCCCAAAGTGCTGGGATTACAGGCGTGAGCTACCGCGCCCGGCCTGTACCAGCCTTCTGATACCAGGTTTAATTATTCATATTCACATTGTAGTACCTTAAAATCATTTGAATTTGTATTTTTAAATAATAATAAAAGTCTGCATTATTTTTGTCATCTAAAGTACTTTTCCTGGGTCAGTAGAAGCTGATGAGAAAAAAAAAATAAGAAAAAAGTACTTTTCCTACTATGGTAGAAAGAATATATCAGATAGAACTGGCTGGGTGCAGTGGCTCACACCGGGTGCAGTGGCCACTGCCAGTGACTGGCAGTAATCCCAGCACTTTAGGAGGCTGAGGCAGGAGAACCACTTGAGGCCAGGAGTTCAAGACCAGCCTGAGCAACAAAGTGAAACCTCATCTCTACAAAAAACTAAAAAATTTACTCAGCCATGGTGCTATGTACCCATAGTCCTAGCTACTCAGGAGGCTGAGGCAGGAGGATCACTTGATCCCAGGGGTTTGAGGCTGCAGTGAGCTGAGATTGTGCCACTGCACTCCAGCTTGGGCGACAGAGCAAGACTCTGTCTCAATAAATAAATAAATAAATATTTTTTTAAAAGAATATATCAGGTCGGGCGCAGTGGCTCATGCTTGTAATCCCAGTACTTTGGGAGGCCGAGGTGGGCAGATCACTTGAGGTTAGGAGTTCAAGACCAGACTGGCCAACATGGTGAAACCCCATCTCTACTAAAAATGCAAAAATTAGCCAGGCACGGTGGCATGCACCTGTAGTCCCAGCTACTCGGGAGCCCGAGGCAGGAGAATCCCTTGAACCCAGGAGGCAGAGGTTGCAGTGAGCCAAGATGGGGCCACTGCACTGTAGCCCTGGGTGACAGAGCAACGCTCTGTCTCAAAAAAAAAAAAAAAAAAAAAACATCAGACAGACATGTGATCATAACTTCATTTTGCTGCTCAATCAGAAAGAGGTTGGGCAATTTGTGCAAAGTTCGCATCTTTTAAATGGGTACACTGATATACCCACACACAGTTTTGTTGTGAGGATTAAACGAGATAATGCATGATGATGTGCACTGCAGTGCTTAACACATAGCAGTACTCAGTAAATGGCAACTCTTAATTTACCATCCCCTGATGTGTAGTGGACCCTGGGAAATTGGCAATAAGCTTGAGAAAGCGCTCCATCAGAAATGCCTCACACTTTGGCTGGGTGCGGTGGCTCACGCCTGTAATCCCAACACTTTGGGAGGCTGAGGTGGGTGGATCACCTGAGGTCAGGAGTTCGAGACCAGCCTGGCCAACATGGTGAAACCCTGTCTCTACTAAAAATAAAAAATAAATTAGCCTGGCATGGTGGCAGGTGCCTGTATTTTTGGCTACTCGGGAGGCTGAGGCAGGAGAATCACTTGAAACCAGGAGGTGGAGGTTGTAGTAGGCCGAGATCGCACCATTGCACTCCAGCCTGGGTGACAAGAGTGAAACTCTGTCTCAAAAAAAAAGGGGGGTTGGGCACGGTGGCTTATGCCTGTAATTCTAGCACTTTGGAAGGCTGAGGCAGGTGGATCACGAGGTCAGGAGATCGAGACCATGCTGGCTAACACGGTGAAACCCCGTCTCTACTGTGGGGCTGGGAACAGGGCGATTTTACATCATGAGCTAATATAACATATTTAGCTTTTCAGTCATTTACTTTTTAATTGTCTCTATTCTCACAACAGCCCTACGGAATAGGTAAGACAAATCCTTTGACCTGGCTCTTCATCTGTGAAGAAATATGGTAATGCGATAATAAATCCCTTCATGTATTCAACACAGAGTTATTGAGCATCTGTGTACCTGACATTGCTAGGGGCTGGGAACAAAGCAGTGAACAGAAACCTGCCCTCATAGACCATATGGTCTGGTGGTGGAAGACAGGCAGTAGTACAAGTAAATAGACTCTAGTATCTTACGCAGAAAGAAGTGTGAAGGGAAAATGAGTCAGAGAAGTGGAGAGGGTTGTGATTTTAGATGAAGTGGCCAAGAAAAGCCTCAATGAGCAGGTGATATTTTTTAACAAAGATCTGAAGGGAGGTAAAGTAGTGAGCCATGGGTATATATCTTAGGGGAGAGGGTTCCAGGCAGAAGGAACAGCAAGAGCAAGGGTCCTGACAGGGGAACATGCCTGGCAGTCGAGGAACAGCAAGGAGGCAAGTGTGGCTGAGGGAAGAAGGTAAGAGTGGGGAAGGAGTGATGGGAGCTGAACCATAAGTTGGGAGGGGAAAGGGAACTCAGATCATATTGGGCCTTATAGAGCATTGTCATGACTTACTTTTGCCTTTTACTCAGAATGACCAATGGGATTTGCAAGGGAAATTTTTCCTACTTGCTATGTGTTCCATTCTAGTTTGATTCAGGAACCCTGAGGGCAGTAGGCAGGGGCCTTTGCCCAACCCCAAATGGAGATGTGCTCCACAGCAGGAAGGCTCAAGAATAACTTGCACCATTCATCTTCACTATGCTCAAGATACCCCTCCTAATGAGAACGGTGAGTGGTGTCCGCTGGAGCATAGAGGGAGTGGAGCCAGAAATCCCTGACTTTTCCTCCTTCACACCTGACTAGGCCTTCCTAAGGCCTGGGAAACTGCCCTGAGGGCTGTAGGCTTTGAGGGGCTGGCCTGGGGAACAGAGACAGCTGGAACTTTTCCCAGGGGTAAAGGAGTTCACCTCCACCAATTTCAACTGGTCTCTGTTCCATAGAAGCACAATGAGAAGGATTTCAAGCCATTCTTTCTTTCTTTCTTTTTTTTTTTTTCTGAGACAGGGTCTTACTCTGTCACCCAGGCTGACTGCAGTGGCGCAATCACAGCTTACTGCAGCCTTGACCTCCTGGGCTCAAGTGATCCTCCCACCTCAGCCTCCTGAGCGGCTAGAACTATAGGTGCATACTACCACGTCTGGCTAATTTTTTTTTTTTTTTTTTTTTTTTTTTGAGACGGAGTTTTGCTCTGTCACCCAGGATGGAGAGAGCAGTGGTGTAATCTCGGCTCACTGCAACCTCTGCCTCCTGGGTTCAAACGATTCTCCTGCCTCAGCCTCCCAAGTAGCTGGGATTACAGGCACCCACCACCATGCCCAGCTAATTTTTGTATTTTTAATAGAGACAGGGTTTCACCATATTGGCCAGGCTGGACTTGAACTCCTGACCTTGTGATCTGCCTGCCACGGCCTCCCAAAATGCCAGGCTTACAGGCATGAGTCACTACGCCCGGCCTAATTTTTTAGTTTTATAGCGATAGAGTCCCACTATGTTGCCCAGGCTGTGTCAAACTCGTAGGCTCAAGTGATTGATTCTCCCGTCTTGGTCTTCCAAAGTGCTGGGATTACAGATGTGAACCACTGCGCCTGGCCTAAGCCATTCTCCTTTATTCACTCACCAGTTACGCAAAGTAATCCAGGGCCTTCTCAGCAAAGCTGCCAGGATGAGCAGAGTCAGAGTCAGACACAGGCAGAAAAACAAAGGAATTCATGGGATTGTACATCCCATGAATTGTACATCTTACTATGCAGGCAATATATTCCAAAGCCAAATTAAAAAGTCTTTTGATCCATCTGCATGCCCTCTGTTAACAGGAGCATTCTAAAGTTGGTGGTGGAGGCCGGGTGCAATGGCTCACACCTGTAATCCCAGCACTTTGGGAGGCCAAGGCAGGAGGATCCCTTGAGGCCAGGAGTTTGAGGCCACCTGGGCAACATAGCGAGACCCTGTCTCTACAAAAAATTAAAAATTAGCCAGGTGTGGTGACACACGCCTATCTACTCGGAAGGCTGAGGCAGGAAGATTGCTTGAGCCCAGGAGTTCAAAGCTGCAATGAGCTAGGATCGAGCCCCTGCACTACAGCTTTGGTGACAGAGTGAGACCCTGTTTCTAAAAATAAATAAAATAATGGTGGTGGAGAACTCCTATTTTGGATGAGCATCTCCCTCCTTAGGCCACTAGGCCCCCCATTTAATGCACTAGGATGGACAAATTACTTAAGTAGGAAGAGCAGATTTTCCCAGGGAAATGTAAGGTTAGAATAATACAGACACAGGGAAAATGATTGTGATTGTGCATTTCACCTTCAAAGACTATCCCACCTTGATTTTGGAACTGAGATAGAGATGATGTTTACTTATTCTAGTCACCCCCTTTGATACCATCTCCTAGATTTTCCAGACTTCAAACTTTTGGTCTGCTGAGAGTCTCTTTATTGTTCTTCACACTGGTGTACCATGCTGGAGTGGTCGGCCTAACTTACCGAAAAATATTCGTCAATTTGTTTACGACCCTTTTCCACAGTGAATTCACCGTGAGTCATCCACTTGATGTTTTTCAAAGGGTTTTGCTCCTCTGCAAAAAAAAAAAAAAAAAAAAAAAAGGTGTGAATTTGTTAGTTGCCCCGTAGTATGGTGCTATATGAGACAGTTATTTAGGCATCCAAACAAACAGGATTTCTACCTTCCACAATCTTAACAGCATAACTGATGACATCCTCAACCAGAGCTAGAGCTGCTTGAGTCAATTTATCCTCATAGTCCTTATCTTGTGTATTCGGCATTGTTTGGCTTGCGGCTTTGTTATCCTCATCCATTGCTTTCTGGCTTGTTGAATTTTGAGTCTCACTCATTTGCTTTTTCCTGGGGAAGAAAAGAAGTTACTCACTGCATGCATGTATGTGTACACACATGTGAACGCACTCATATAAGTACAGACCATCTCTTGAAGAATCACAAGAGACAGTAAGCAGTAATTGCCTCTAGGGAGAGGATTGGGGGTTTAAGGGTAGGAGTCAGCCCTGTGCCTGGCTGCTGAGATCTACTTTTCCTGAAAACCAAGGATTCTCACATTCTCAAAACCATAATGAGGCCCGGCACGGTGGCTCACGCCTATAACCCCAGCACTTTGGGAGCCCAAGGTGGGTGGATCACCTGAGGTTGGGAGTTCAAGACCAGTCTGACCAACATAGTGAAACCCGGTCTCTACTAAAAATACAAAATTAACCGGGCATGGTGGCGGGTGCCTGTAATCCCAGCTACTCGGGAGGCTGAGGCAGGAGAATGGTGTGAACCCGGGAGGCGGAGCTTGCAGTGAGCTACTGCACTCCAGCCTGGGCGACAGAGCAAAACTCCGTCTCAAAAAAAAAAAAAAAAAGAAAGTTGAAATAATGGAAATAATGAGCATCCTCCTATTGTGTCTGACTTTAATGGCCTTGCTTTCTGGTGTTCCACCATTAGTATGATGCTGGTTTATGGTTTGAGATGTATCACATCAAGAAAACATTCGTCTGTTCCTGTTCTAGTAAGATTTTTATCATAAATGATAGCTATAATCTTCCAGATGCCTTTAACGTGTATTAACAATGTGAAACTTTGTGTTACTAGGGCTGTAAACATGGGTCCATCACAGAGCTAGAAGTCTTTGCTCATTTTCAATTTTTTTAATATCTTTTCCCTTGAGTCTTAAATCCTTTCTTTTCTTGCTACTGTTTAAGTCTTTTTCCTTATTAAAAAAATTGCTTGTTTCCAGCACAGCTTTAAATTCCTTACAGGTGGCCAGGTGCAGTGGCTTGAGCCTGTAATCCCAGCACTTTGGGAGGCCAAAGTGGGAGGATTGTTTAAGTGCAGGAGATTGAGATCAGGCTGGACAACATAGCAAGGCCCCATCTCTACAAAAGTTTAAAAAATTAGCCAGGCATAGTGATGTGTGCCTGTAGTCCCAGCTTTCTACTCACAAGGCTGATGTGGGAAAATCACTTGAGCCTGGGAGGTTGAGGCTGCAGGGAGCTGTGATCTCACCACTGAACTCCAGTCTGGGTGACAGAGCGAGACCTGTCTCAGAAAAAATAAAAAATATGGCCAGGCACAGTGGCACACGCCTGTAATGCCAGCAATTTGGGAGGCCAAAGCGGGTAGATCACCTGACATGAGGAGTTTGAGACCAGCCTGGCAAGCATGGCGAAACCCCATCTCTACTAAAAATACAAAAATTGGCCTGGGCCAGGTGTAGTGGCTCATGCCTATAATCCCAGCACTTTGGGAGGCCGAGGCAGGCGGATCACCTGAGGTCAGGAGTTCAAGACCCACCTGGCCAACATGGTGAAACCCCATCTCTACTAAAAATACAAAAATTAGCCAGGCATGGTGGCGGACACCTGTAATCTCAGCTACTTGGCAGGCTGAGGCAGGAGAATCACTTGAACCCAGGAGGCAGAGGTTGCAGTGAGCCGAGATCGTGCCACTACACTCCAGCTTGGGTGACAGAGTGAGACTCTGTCTCAAAAAATAAAAAATAAGTATGTTGCAAGCAATCCTTCCATTGGGTGGAAGGGCTACATGAAAGTGGATATCTCTCTCCAAAGGAAGCTATTTTTCTATAAATAACAGCTCCCAATTTGGGGGTGTTTAATGTGCTATGTTTCATTTAACTATCATCACAGCCCTATGAAAGAGTGTGCTGGGCACCTTCCATTTGCCCTTCCAAATCCACTGTCCTTGCATCTCCCCCTGTTTCCTGCCCTGGAAAACTAACTTGACTGCACCCATAAATGGTGCCCTCTGGCTTCTAGGGGGTTCCACACAATAAGGAGATCAGGAAGTCAAAATATATGTTCCTGGTGGTTTTCCCCCTGCAAGTTGGCTGATGGCTGGCTGCATGAAGTCCCCAGTGTCTTTCAGGGTAGCGTTCTCCCAGCTTCTAAGTGTGGTAAGGGTAAGCATTCTCCCCCCTCAACCTTTTAGGCCCACTGTTACTAGCCCTAGGGAGCTGCACCTTCCTCTGTTGCCCTGCACTCTGGCCACACTTTTGTAAATATTCCCTTACTTAACCCTTCTGCAGCTGTCTTCATTTTAATACACCAACGGTTTCCTACAGGAACCCTGAGTCACAGATAGAGGGCCTATTGCTGCCATGTAAAAATGAGGAAACTGAGCTGTACACCCACACTGTCTGGCTCCACAGCCCATGCTCTCAACTGTGCTGCTCTTCTCCCTCCAAGATTCAGAAAGAGTAGTAGGGCCCTATTCGCACATTTTCTTTCTTTTCTTTTTTCTTTTCTTTTCTTTTCTTTTCTTTTCTTTTCTTTTCTTTTTTTGAGACAGAGTCTTGTTCTGTTGCCTAGGCTGGAGGGCAGTGGCACCATCTCGGCTCACTGCAACCTCTTCCTCCCGGGTTCAAGCGATTCTGCTGCCTCAGCCTCCTGAGTAGCTGGGATTACAGGCGCCTGCCACCATGCCCAGCTAATTTTTGTATTTTTAGTAGAGATGGGTTTCACCATCTTGGCCAGGCTGGTCTTGAACTCCTGACCTCCTGATCCACCCGCCTTAGTCTCCCAAAGTGCTGGGATTACAAGCGTGAGCCACCACGCCCGGCCTTATTCTCACATTTTCATCTAGAGTCCAGTGACCTACTACGCTCTCTCTCTGGGAGCCTCTTTCACAAAAGGCAATTTTTCTTTTCTTTTCTTTTCTTTTTTTTGAGACGGAGTTTTCACTCTTGTTGCCCAGGCCGGAGTGCAATGGCAAAATCTCAGCTCACTGCAACCTCTGCCTCCCAGGTTCAAGCAATTCTCCTGCCTCAGCCTCCCGAGTAGCTGGGATTATAGGCGTCCGCCACCATGCCCGGCTAATTTTTGTATTTTTAGTAGAGACGGGGTTTCACCATGTTGGCCAGGCTGGTCTTGAACTCCTGACTTCAGGTGATCCACCTGCCTCGGCCTCCCAAAGTGCTGGGATTACAGGTGTGAGCTACTGTGCCCGGACAAAGGGCAACTCCGTTTCCTTTATTGACATCATCATTGGTCCCAGGGGGTAGTAGATACCACAAAAGGCAACCTGGCTCCCACGGCCATCAGTTCAAGAACCACTGGGACAGCCTTTGAACATCCCTGAAATAATGTTGGCCATTGTTCATTTAAGCTTTTTTTTTTTTTTCCCCTGTTTTTTCTCTTGAGATAGGGTCTTGCTCTGTCACCTGGGCTGGAGTGCAGTGGTGCAATCACAGCTAGCTGCAGCCTCAACTTCCTAGGCTCAAGTGATCCTCCCACCTCAGCCTCCTGAGTAGTTGGGACTAAAGGCCTATACCACCACACCTGGCTATTTTTTTTTTCTTTTGAGACAGAGTCTTACTCTGTCACCCAGACTGGAGTGCAGTGACACAATCTCGGCTCACTGCAACCTCTGCCTCCTGGGTTCAAGAGATTCTCCTGCCTCAGCCTCCTGAGTAGCTGGGATTATAGGTGTATAAATACAAAATACACATGTTGTAAATACAAAAATATGCCCAGTTAATTTTTGTATTTTTAGTAGAGATGGGGTTTCACCATGTTGGCCAGGCTGGTCTTGAACCCCTGACCTTGGGTGATCTGCCCACCCCAGCCTCCCACCGTGTCCTGCCTACACCAGGCTATTTATTTTATAGGTCTCAGTATGTTGCCCAGATTGATATTAGCATTTTTAAGCTCAGTTTGCCTCTGCCCCAGTTCCCTGTTGCTGCAGCTGGAGGTAGATAGGATCATCTGCTGGAGGACACAGAGCATATCCAGGCTGCCCACTCCAGAGCAGCCAGAGGTTAAAGGGTGGGCAGTGAGGAGCCTAAAGACCCTCAACACTGGAGAACTGACTCTCCCTAGCCCTTACTTAGGCCATGCCAATTTGGCCAGAGCAACCTGCTATAAACTCTGTAAAGACAACTGCACAAAGGTTTTTGGGTAAATTGGTAATTTCAATAGACTTTGGTAAGGTAGCCATATATTAACTTGATTCTTTAGAAAATTGTCCATTTGCGCCGGGTGCAGTGGCTCACGCCTGTAATCCCAGCACTTTGGGAGGCCAAGGCGGGTGGATGACCTGAGGTCGGGAGTTCAAGACCAGCCTGATCAACATGGAGAAACTCCGTCTCCTCTAAAAATACAAAAAATTAGCCGGGTGTGGCCAGGTGCGGTGGGTCACACCTGTAATCCCAGCACTTTGGGAGGCCAAGGTGGGCGGATCACAAGAGCAGGAGATCGAGACCATCCTGGCTAACACGGTGAAACCCCATCTCTACTAAAAATACAAAAAATTAGCTGGGCGTGGTGGTGAGCACCTGTAGTCCCACCTACTTGGGATGCTGAGGTAGGAGAATGGCATGAACCCGGGAGGCAGAGTTTGCAGTGAGCCGAGATCTCGCCACTGCACTCCAGCCTGGGCAACAGAACGAGACTCCACCTCAAGAAAGAAAGAAAAAGAAAGAAAGAAGGAAAGAAAATTGTCCATTTGGGGCCGGGTGCGGTGGCTCATACCTGTAATCCCAGCACTTTGGGAGGCCAATGTGGGAGGATCACCTGAGGTCAGGAGTTTGAAACCAGCCTGGCCAACATGGCAAAACCCCGTCTCTACTAAAAATACAAAAATTAGCCGGGCATGGTGGTGCATGCCTATAGTCCCTGCTACTCGGGAGGCTGAGGCAGCAGAATGGCGTGAACCCAGGAGGTGGAGCTTGCAGTGAGCTGAGATCGCATCACTGCACTCCAGCCTGGGCGACAGAGCGAGACTCTGTCTCAAAAAAAAAAAAAAGGAAAGGAAAGAAAATTGCCCATTTGGTAACTTAGACATTCAGTAACTTTGCTTTCAGCAAATTGCCTATTGATAAATTGATGAGAAGTCAAATCTGTGACCTCCAACACGAAGCACATGGGGTGTGTGCTTTATGCATGGAAGGACCTCCTTAAGACTTTCCCTGGGGAGCCTGTGCTTCAACAGGAGAGGGAAGATGGGGAGCAGTGCCCAGGAAGAAGCTCAATTTTTACCCTCACACGTCTGTGGGCACACACCATTCTTAAGCCACCCTCCCCCTGGCCTCTCTTAGTTATTTTTCTTCCCTTCCCTCCCCTCCTCTCCCCTCCCCTCCCCCTCCCTCTCCCCTCTCCTCCCCTCTCCTCCCCTGCCCTCCCCTCCCCTCCCCTCCCCTTCTCAGAGGCCAAATAGGCAGGGTGGGTGGAAAGTGACGGGGGAATGGTAATGTTTGGGGTCTGGGTGATGAATAGGGAGAACCACTGCAAGTCCTTTCTGTGGACTCCCCCATCCCGGAGAAACCCCAGTACCGGAGTGAGCAGATCTTCTTTGCTTGGAACAGGAGCAGTGGTAGGTAGCTGGGGATGTCTCAGGATTCTCTCAGTAGCTTCTCTCAGATTGCCAGATGGAATGTTTGCAAGTGCTGCCAAGGAAACAACAATTTCAACCAATGGGAAGCATAGCCTGCATGTTTCTGACTGCTTATGTTAATAACAGAGGGTAAGATGGGAGGGGGTGAGGGAAGGAGGGGAGAGCCAATCACAGCAACTGTCTGACCGCAATAATAGGACCAAACTGTGGTAGCCATACCTAGCTTCTCTTCAGCTGAAGATGAGCTTGCAGGGCCATGCCAGGAAGAACAGTGGTGATAAGACTCATAGCTGGTATGTATTGGGCATCCCTATGATATGCCAGTCACTGTGTTAAGCCTTCAGTGTCTGAAGTCATTTACTCCTCACAATAGCATTATGAGGTAAGTATTAGTATTTGCATATTACAGTTGAACAGACTGAGGCACAGCAAGTACTGTCCCAAACTCAAATCCAAAGCTGTCTGACTTCATTGGCTGAGCTTTTACTTTTTCATTTCCAAATTCTGAGGTTAGGACTTCCCATGTGTACTTCATTGCTTTGCAAACCAAAAAGTTATCTGAAACAGGTCTCAATTTACCAGTTTATTTTGCCAAGGTTAAGGATGTGTCTGGGAGACAGGTCTGTGCCTTTCTCCAAAGATGACTTTGAGGGCTTCAGTATTTATTTATTTATTTATTTATTTATTTATTTAAAGACAGGGTCTCACTGTCACCCAGGCTGAAATGCAGTGGCACAGTCATGGCTCACCTCAGCCTCAACTGCCTGGGCTCAAGTGATTCTCCCACCTCAGCCTCCCAGGTAACTGGGACTATAGGTGTGCCACCACCACACCTGGCCAATTTTTAAATTATTTGTAGAGACAAGGTCTCACTCTGTTGCCCAGACTGGTCTCGAACTCCTGGGTTCAAGCTATTCTCCTGCTCCAGCCTCCCAAAGTGCTGGGATTACAGCCATGAGCCACCTCACCCGACCAGGCTTCAGGTTTTGTTTGTTTGTTTTGAGACGGAGTCTCGCTCTTGTTGCCCAGGTTGGAGTGCAGTGGCACCATCTCGGCTCACTGCAACCTCTGCCTCCCGGGTTCAAGCGATTCTCCTGCCTCAGCCTCCCAAGCATCTGGGATTACAGGCGCCCACCACCACGCCCAGCTAGGTTTTGTATTTTTAATAGAGACGGGGTTTCACCATGTTGGTCAGGCTGGTCTTGAACTTCTGACCTTAGGCGATCCATGTGCCTCGGCCTCCCAAAGTGCTGGTATTACAGGTCTGAGCCACCACGCCCAGCCCAGGCTTCAGTATTTAAAGGAGAAATGCAAGGGCAGGTGCAGTGGCTCACGCTTATAATCCGAGCACTTTGGGAGACCAAGGCAGACAGATCACCTGAGATCAGGAGTTGGAGACCAGCCTGGCCAATATGGTGAAACCCCGTCTCTACTAAAAATACAAAAATTAGCTGGGCATGGTGGTGGGCACCTGTAATCCCAGCTACTCGGGAGGCTGAGGCAGGAGAATCACTTGAACACGGGAGGTGGAGGTTGCAGTGAGCCGAGATCGCGCCACTGCACTCCAACCTGGGCAACTAGAGCGAGACTCCGTCTCAAAAAATAATAATAGGCCGGGCCTGGTGGCTCAAGCCTGTAATCCCAGCACTTTGGGAGGCTGAGACGGGTGGATCACGAGGTCAGGAGATCGAGACCATCCTGGCTAACACGGTGAAACCCCATCTCTACTAAAAAAATACAAAAAAACTAGCCGGGCGAGGTGGCGGGCGCCTGTAGTCCCAGTTACTCGGGAGGCTGAGGCAGGAGAATGGCGTAAACCCGGGAGGCGGAGCTTGCAGTGAGCTGAGATCCGGCCACTGTACTCCGGCCTGGGCGACAGAGTGAGACTCCATCTCAAAAAAAAAAAATAAATAATAATAATAATAATAAATAATAATAAAGGGGAAATGCAAGCATGAGGGAAGAGAGGGAAGGTATGGTCACATTATTGAATCCACATGTTGCAAGAGAAAAAGAGCAGGTAGGGGAAGAATCAGTTATGTATCCGTCTCCTGCTCATTAAATCAGCACTTTACATAAGATAAAGTAAACGTAGAGTAGCTACAGGTGAAGATATTTAACCTGTTATTTGTAGCTGTCTGCTCAGGAACAAAAGAAAAGGCAGCTTCTTTCATGACGCAGCTTTCAGTTTAATTTTTTTCCTTTTGGCAGAGTGAATTGGGGTCCCAAGTTTTTATTTTCCTTTCACAGCTTTCAAAGATGTCTTTTATGAATCAAAGATGAAAGAGATATAGTGCTTATCAGCTTACACTCAGGAACAATTTAACATTTTTCTTTCTCAGTTCCCTTGTCTATAAAATGGGGTTAATAACAATGCCTACAGAATAGGGGTTTTATGGGGATCAAACCAGACAATTCATGTGAAGACCAAGAACAATGCCTGGTACATCATAATCTCGCTCTATAATGATTAGATAGCCTTTCTTTTTTTTTTTTTTTTTTTTTTTTTTGAGACAGAGTTTTGTTCTTGTTGCCCAGACTGGAGTGCAGTGGCACCATCTCGGCTCACTGCAACCTCCGCCTCCCAGGTTCAAGTGATTCTCCTGCCTCAGCCTCCTGAGTAGCTGGGATTATAGGCGCCCGCCACCACGCCCAGCTAATTTTTGTATTTTTTTGTGGGGACGGGTTTTTGCTATTTTTCCCAAGGTGGTCTTGAACTCCTGAGTTCAAGGGATCCGCCAGCCTCAGCCTCCCAAAGTGCCGGGATTACAGGTGCGAGCTACCACACCGGGCCAGGACTTTTTTTCCCCCTTGTTTTGTTTTCATTTTTCTTTTGGTGGGGGGAGGGGAGAGATGGGGTCTCACTCTGTCACCCAGGCTGGAGTGCAGTGGTGTGATTACGGCTCACTGCAGCCTCCACCTCCTGGACTCAAGTGATCCTCCCGCCTCAGCCTCCCAAGTAGCAGAGACCATAGGCACACACCACCACGGTCAGCTAATTTTTTGTAGAGGCTAGGTCTCACTATGTTACCCAGGCTGGTCTCGAACTCCTGACCTCAAGCTATCCTCCTGCCTCAGCCTCCCAAAGTGCTAGGATTACAGGGGTAAGCCACCCCAACGGGCTGGGAGTAGGATTCCTTATTGCCCAGAGGAGACAAACGCAGGCAAAATGCTTTCGTGGAGGGAACCTGGAGAGATTTCCCAGCAGATTAGAAAGGCTCCTTCTTTGAAGCAGAAGCTTAACTTCTGTGTCCAGAACTTTACCTCTTACCCGCAGCCAAGCCCCTTACTGAAACGCACAAATTTTGGCTTCCAGGGCTCTCTAGGTCCAGAGGCCTTTTGAATCCTCACGCAGCGCGGAGGACAGGTTCTTCCAAACTACTCCCTGCTCAGATGCTAGTGCAGGTATGAGTGGAGAAAATGGCTTGCAAGCCTAGATGGAGGGGAGAGCTGGGAGGAGTAGGCGGGGCAGAGCAGGAGAAGCTGATTAGAGGCTTGCCAAGCTCAGCCCCTCCCTCCTCGGGAAGAAAACAGACTTGGCTGCTTGGGAAGCCGTAACTCCCACCCGACTCCCCACCCCCCGCGCCACACCCCCGCCACGGGCCTCTGGAAGCATCCGGACTATGGGGGGCAGGGAGGCGGCGCCTGCTGCCCGCTGGCGCGTGGTCCAGCGATGCGTCCGCGTTCTTCTTGAAGAACGTGGAGACTGCACCAAGACGCGCCGCCCCAATAACAAAAATTAGCCGAGCGTGGCGGCGCGCTTCTGTGGACTCAGGGACTTGGGAGGCTGAGATGGACGATCACTTGAGCCCGGGAGGTCGAGGCTACAGTGAGCCATGATCGCACCACTGCTTTACAGCCTGGGCGACAGAGCCACAGCCTGATGCAGGCCTGGCCACGTGGAGTGAGTCCTCTCCGCTCCCCAGGAGCCGATGGGCGGGGCTGGTCGCAAGTACACTGCCCTACTGTCCTGGGCTTTCCGAGGCTGCCGGGAGCTAGACAGACCGCCAGGGAGCGAGAGGGCCAGCGCTTCCCTTGTCCTGCATGTGGGGAGTGGAGGGGAGGGGGGAATTTGTATCAAGGATGTCGTGCCCCACTAGAGAGAACTGCTTTGGAGAGCCTTGCAGATTCACACGCTCTACTCTTTTTTTTTTTTTTTTTTTTTTTCTTTGTTTAATCGGAGTCTAACTGTCGCCCAGGCTGGGGTGCAGTGGCGCGATCTCGGCTCACTGCAACCTCCGCCTCCTGGGTTCAAGCGATTCTTTTGTCTCAGCCTCCCAACCGCACCCAGCTAATTTTTGTATTTTCAGTAGAGACGGGATTTCACCATGTTGGTCAGATTGGTCTCGAACTCCTGACCACAAGTGATCCGCCCGCCTCAGCCTCCCAAAGTGCTGGGATTACAGGCATGAGCTATCGCGCCTGGCCCACACTCTCTTAGCTGCTGCTTCTTTCTTCTTTCTCCTTACCCTTCTTTTTTTTTTTTTTTTTTTTTTTTTTCTTTTGAGACAGAGTCTTGTTCTTGTCGCCCAGGCTGGAGTGCAATGACACGATCCTGGCTCACTGCAACCTCCCCCTCCCGGGTTCAAGCGATTCTCCTGCTTCAGCCTCCCAAGTAGCTGGGATTACAGGCATGCATCACCACACCCTGCTAATTTTTGTATTTTTAGTAGAGACGGGGTTTTGCCATGTTGGCCAGGCTGGTCTCGAACTCCCGTCCTCAACTGACCTGCCCACCTTAGCCTCCCAAAGTGCTGGGATTACAGGCGTGAGCCACCGCGCCTGGCCTAGCTTCTTGAACTGAAGAAAATCCAGGGAGATGCCCTAGGCAGGGGTAGTCTACATCACAGCACAAGGAAGAGAGGGCTCTGTCTAGCCTAGGCTAGCCACAAGCCTAAGCTAAACGCTGACATTCTCTGCTTGTCAAATGAACCCAGTTGGCCACCATGTATCTTTTAAGGGACTGTAAAGTGCGCAGGTGGCAGGAATTGTGAGAAGTAAAACTGACTTAAGACGAAGTTCCCACCCTCGATGCACTTACAATGTAGTTGGGAAGACAAAGTGTGTTCACATGAAAAAATAGCAAGTAAGTCAAAGCAGGGGACAATGAAATGCTTTCTTACCCAAAACATGAGGCATGTTGGATTTGGGCAGGTTCTATTACCAGTAGAGGGTCTTTACTGCAAATTGTCCAGGTTCTTGGCATTTTGAACAAAGAATTGGACAAACGCACAGCAAAGCCAGGAAAGAAGCAAGGAAAGCAGAGATTTATTGAAAGTGAAAGTATACTCCACAGTGTGAGAACGGGCGGAGCAGTGGCTGAAGGGCCCTGATACACAATCTTCTGGGGTCCAAATACCCGCTAGAGGTTTACCATTGGTCACTTGGTGTTCACCCCCATGTTCATGAAGTTGCAGCCCACAGAGGCTGAAGTGAAGTTACAAAGGTCACACTCCTATGCAAACATCTTATTGGTTGTGGAAAGCAGCCAATCAGAGGCTAGAGTGAAGTTACAAAGTTGCCCTTCTATACAAACGAAGACTTGGTCCCCTATCCGTCTGATTGGTTAGGATAGCAACCAATCAGAGGTTGAAGTGAAGTTACAAAGTTACACTCCTATGCAAACGTCTGATTGGTTGCAAAAAGCAACCAATCAGAGGTACTTTCAATTTCCCATCTGCTTTTTTCAACCAATCAGAGGTACTTTCAGTTTCCCATCTGCCACACAGAAAGGTGGGGGTTTGCAAGGGGAGCAACCTCTGGTTCTTTTGTTACTTGGGCGTGGAAAGTTAGGGCTTTCCTTTCAATTTAGTTCTAGGAAGTCAGCGTGAAATGGCCTTAGGTTCCCTGCCTCCAGACCCTATTCTCCTGCCTCAGTTCTAAGCAAGTGACTTTGCTTCACGTCTCAAAGGCCACCGGACTGCCCTAGTGGGAGTGAAGAAAGAGGGAGGAGGTGGTAGGAAACCAGGGCCTTTCCCAAGCAGAGGCCCATCCTCTAACAGTAAAGGCCAAGACCTGAGTACTGTGGTAGTCAGGCCCAGGTGGGTGGGTCCTTGAGAGTCATGATGTCACAAAAACCTCTCAGAATATCCCGGCCATCCTTGAGCATGAGTACCTCATTGAATAGTGCCTCCCTCAGAACAAAAGTACTATGGCAAAACTGTTCCTGATGGCTGGATTAAAAAACATTTTTTTATTATACTTTAAGTTCTAGGGTACATGTGCACAACAAGCAGGTTTGTTACATATGTGTACATGTGCCATGTTGGTGTGCTGCACCCATTAACTCGTCATTTACATTAGGTATATCTCCTAATGCTATTCCTCCCCCTCTCCCCCCACCCCACGACAGGCCCCGGTGTGTGATGTTCCCCACCCTGTGACCAAGTGACCTCATTGTTCAATTCCCACCTATGAGTGAGAACATACGGTGTTCGGTTTTCTGTCCTTGCGATAGTTTGCTCAGAATGATGGTTTCCAGCTTCATCCATGTCCCTACAAAGGACATGAAGTCATCCTCTTTTATGGCTGCATAGTATTCCATGGTGTATGTGTGCCACATTTTCTTAATCCAGTCTATCATTGATGGACATTTGGGTTGGTTCCAAGTCTTTGCTATTGTGAATAGTGCCGCAATAAACATTCGTGTGCATGTGTCTTTATAGTAGCATGATTTATAATCCAATGGCTGGATTTTTGATAGTGATGTCTTGAGGTTGAGATCCACGGTCATAACTAGAGTGTGCTGCTCTTGTAGGCACTGTATGAAAACTCCAGGGTTTCCCTAGAGACCAGACCAACCCCACCCCAAATACTAAGTTCTTAGATGTAAGAGAGAAGAGGAAGCCTCTGGTAGCCGGGGTGACTTCTGGCCTCTAGAAACGAAGTTTATTAGGCTTAGAGGGAAAATCTATCTGCTGAATGAAACACTCCCCAGCAACATGGCAGGTGGTACAGAGCGAATAGGCACAGTATACCAGAGAAACTGTTTTTTTGTTTGGTTGGGTTTTTTTATTTTGTTTTGTTTGTTTGTTTTGTTTTTTGAGATAGAGTCTCACTCTTGCTGCCCAGGCTGGAGTGCAATGGCATGATCTCAGCTCACCACAACCTCCGCCTCCCAAGTTCAAGCGATTCTCCTGCCTCAGCCTACCGAGTAGCTGGGATTACAGGCATGCACCACCATGCCTGGGCTAATTTTTTATTTTTAGTAGAGACAGGGTTTCTCCATGTTGGTCAGGCTGGTCTCGAACTCCTGACCTCAGGTGATCCGCCTGCCTTGGCCTCTCAAAGTGCTGGGATTACAGGCGTGAGCTGCCGCGCCCGGCCACCAAAGAAACTCTTAATCACATGGAAAATATCTTTGTTTTCTTGGGGCAGTAATGCTCAGTGTTCCCAGTGTTCTCCCTACCTTCTTTCTGTTGCCTTTGGGATTATAGTTATTTGGGGTCATAATTAAAATTGCATGGTTGTTTATAAATTTTATTGCCTGACCACTCTCCAGCCCAAATATAATAATTGGTCTCTCCATGTTTGCTGGAACCGAGGAAGGCACCTACCAAGAACCAAAACAACAGATGATACCAAATGTGTTCAAACTAATAAAGCAAGAGTTACTTGAGTTTATACAAGTAATATCTGCTGGGCCATTTTCTCAGTGGTGCCCTGTAAAGAACAATTATGTGTCTAACGGTGAATCAAGATTTGTGGAAATCCTAAAAGCAATTATTTGGATTTTTGTTGCAGAAGAGTATTTGGGGTTGGACGAAGGAGTATTACAGACAACAGCATAAGACATATAGGGTACAGAAATATGCCAAAAAACTTAATAATTAAAGATTATGTAAACATAACAGGATTTATTCTTTATAGGAATTTTTTTCCCTGCCTTTTATCAAAACTGCATCAAAATGTGACAATTGGCCATATGTGGTGGCTCACATTTGTAACCCTAGCACTTTGGGAGGCCGAGACGGGTTGATCACTTGAGGTCAGGAGTTCAAGACCAGCTTGGCCAACATGGTGAAACCCCGTCTCTACTAAAAGTACAAAATTAGCCAGGCGTGGTGGGAGGTGCCTGTAATCCCAGCTACTTGGAGGCGGAGGCAGGAGAATCACTTGAACCCAGGAGGCGGAGGTTGCAGTGAGCCAAGCACTCCACCACTCATGCCATTGCACTCCAGCCTGGGTGACACAGTGAGATTCCATCTCAAAAAAAAAAAAAAAAAAAGGAATATTCTAGAGTATTCAAACCTCAGAGATAAAATATTTGGCCTGGAGGATATGGATGAGATGACAGAGGGAGCATTACACAAGCACACACAGACCCAAACCAATACGCTGAATGACAGTCTCTTTCGATATCTAAAATCCACATCTATACACTTGGTATAGAAAAAAAAAAAAACCCTAAAATTGTACCATGAGCCTTGTTTCCCACAGAAGTACAGGAGAATAATTTCTCAGTTCACAGAAGTATCAGAGTGATATGGAATCTTGAAAACCAACTGATGTTTAACTCTCATCCTCCATCCCTTACCCTCAACCAGAAGCTTCTTGGTAAGAATGGTCAGCTTCAGTCCTAAGTCCATTCAGCACCTTCCCTTAGAGCAGAGCAAGTAGCAAGAGTTTAGAGAGGTAACTAGGCACTCAGTTCTCACAGTGGCATGAAACTGCGTTTTTACCTCTGCTTTCAGAAAACACCTTCCAAACAATTAGTGTCTTCATCAAAGTTCCTACTGTCTGTTGTCCTTGCAGTGCTCTGAGATTCCCTAGCTGTGACCACTCTAACAGGGGACCAAAGACCTGGCCTGAGGGTCCTCCCAACATCACTTTTGTGTAAGTGCCTGAGAGATTTGGGGGTCGGCTGGAGAGCTGTTAAAGGGGTACTCAAAATGCAGCAATGGTCCATTCCACATGCACAAGGCTGTACACTTACAAACTACTTCACATACACGATTTTGTGAGATCTTCTCAGCTACCCAGGGATGTATGCAGAGCACATACTGTCCTCACTTGAGAGATGGGAGAACTGAAGCTAAGATCGGTGATGTGACCGACCAAAGGCCACACAACCCACAGGTGGTGCAGCTTCCTGACGTGAAGTTACTCCCAACATTCTGTGTCGCCACATCTTATATCATCTATTTGGAAAAGAAACATGTTGTTCTGTGCCTTCTCAAGCTGAGGCACATCACTGACAGTACATTGGGAGGCCAGGCATGGTGGCTTACGCCTGTAATCCCAGCACTTTGAGAGGCCGAGGCAGGTGGATCACCTGAAGTCAGGAGTTTGAGACCAGCCTGGCTAAGCAGATTTGTATCTACTAAAAATACAAAAAATTAGCTGGGTGTGGTGGCACATGACTGTAATCCCAACTATTTGGGAGGCTGAGGCAGGAGAACTGCTTGAACCCTGGGGGTAGAGGTTGCAGTGAGCCGAGACTGCGCCATTGCACTCCAGCCTGAGCAACAAGAGCAAAACTCCATCTCAAAAAAAAAAAAAAAAAAAAGAAAAGAAAAGAAAGAAAGAAAAAAAGTACATTAGGATACTTCCTTGGAAAAACAAAGGCTTCCAGGGGAAGGATATGGTTCAAGTTTACAGATGAGCCAACAGAGATCTGGATCAAAAAAAGAACCAGGAGAGGGAGGGAGAAGGGAAATTGCTCCCATACGTTTCCAAATAATTAGGAATTTTTAAAACTTTTTTCTCTCTGTAATGGGTTTTTTTTTTTTTTTTTTTTTTTTTTTTTTTTTTGAGAGGGAGTCTCACTCTGTCACCCAGGCTGGAGTGCAGTGGCGCCATCTCAGTTCACTGCAACCTCTGCCTCCTGGGTTCAAGTAGTTCTTGTGCTGCAACCTCTCTAGTAGCTGGGATTACAGGTGCCCGGCATAAGGCCCAACAATTTTTGATTTTATTTATCTCCCTCTGTCACCCAGGATGGAGTGCAGTGG
The DNA here is from genome assembly GCF_007565055.1 of Rhinopithecus roxellana. NCBI lineage: Eukaryota > Metazoa > Chordata > Mammalia > Primates > Cercopithecidae > Rhinopithecus > Rhinopithecus roxellana. The sequence goes on along the minus strand of NC_044555.1, from coordinate 93,557,494 downwards.
CTTGATCTCGGCTCACTGCAACCTTCACCTCCCGGCTTCAAGTGATTCTCCTGCCTCAGCCTCCCAAGTAGCTGGGATTACAGGTGCACACCACCACGCCTAATTTTTGTAATTTTTGGTACAGATGGGGTTTCACCATGTTGGCCAGGGCCAGGCTGGTCTCGAACTCCTGACCTCAGGTGATCTACCTGCCTCGACCTCTCAAAGTGCCGGGATTACAGGTGTGAGCCACCACGCCTGGCCTAATTTTTGTATTTTTAGTAGAGATGAGGTTTCACCATGTTGGCCAGGCTGGTCTCAAACTCCTGGCCTCAAGTGGTCCACCCACTTTGGCCTCCCAAAGTGCTGGGATTACAGGTGTGAACCACTGCGCCTGGACTCTTTAATACTTTTTTCAAAACAGATAAGGAGTTTCGCTGTTGCTCAGGCTGGTCTTGAACTCCTGGGCTCAAGCAGTTCTCCTGTCTCAACCATCCAAAGTGCTGGGATTACAAGTGTGAGCCACTGTGCCCAGGCAGAATTTTTTAAAAAATACTTCCTACTGTGTTCCTTAATGGAGACCCTGCTACTGTTTTCAGAGTTTCTCAATCTTGGCACTATTGACACTTAAGGCTACCGGAAACTGTCATGTGGGACTGTCCTGTACAATTTAGGATGATTAAAAGCATCTCTGGCTTCTACCCACTAGATGGCAGCAACACCTCCCCACTCATACCTGTTGCCTCCAGGAATAATGTCTGCAAATGTTCCAATATGCCCTGGGAGGCAAACTCACCCAGCTGAGAACCACTGCTTTAAACCCACCCTGTGCAGAGCAGCCAGGCAGATGTGCACAAGTCGCATCACTCTCCTGCTTCCTGCTAGACTCCCCAGTCGCCCTCAGGAGGAATTCCAACACCCAGTGGTAGACATTCAGGTTCTGGGCCCTGCCAACCTCTCTAGTCCCTCTCTTCTGCCTCGCACTCTTTGCTCTGCAGAACTGCTTGTAGAGTTTCCCACATAGCCATGCTATTTGTGTCCCCACCCTCATGCTGTTCTCTCTGCTTGGAATGTGCTCCCCTCAGTTCTGTCTCATAAATCCTATCCAGCCTTCCAGACAGCTTAGTGTAGACATCCTCTGGAAACGTATCCCTAAGCTCTTTCCTTTCCCCTCAACCCAAGGCTGGGTTACCCCACCTCTGTGCTCCCACAGCACCTTCTGCAAACTTCTGTCACAGCACTTATCCTTCACATAATTGTCTGTCACTCCCACTGACTAAGTTCCTGCAGAGCAGTTCTGTGTCACATTCATTTATTTTAAGTCATTTTATGATTTGGTAGAGATGGAGTTTCACTATGTTGGCCAGGCTGGTCTCGAACTCCTGGCCTCAAGTGATCTGCCCACCTCAGCCTCCCAAAGTGTTGGGATTACAGGCGTGAACCACCGCACCCGGCCTGTGGTGTCATATTCAAATCTGAGGTACAGCACCTGGCATGTAGCATTTACTCAATCAGTGTTTAGTGAAGTAAGCCACAAAGAACAATACACTAGGTTGGGAGTCAAAACATCAGGATTCCAGTCCCAGCTCTGCCACTGGCTAAATGATCATTTGGTTCCCAAGGAAAAGGCAGCGCCATTCTCTTCCTCTTCCTTCTGAATATATATGGCTTCCTCTATCTTTTTTCAGTCTCTTCCTATTGACTACTTTATTTGACCCTACAAGTAACAACCTGGTAGATGTAATTTCAAACAAGAACCATTCTTCCAAACTTCCAAAGAAGTGAGAATAGTATGTGTCAGACACTACCATTGCATACAAGACAGAAGAGCCCGTTTGTATTTGTATGTGCATAAAGAAACCCTATTGGCCAGGTGTGGTGGCTCATGCCTGGCCGAGGCTGGCGGATCTCTCGAGCCCAGGAGTTCGAAACCAGCCTGGGCAATATGGCAAAACCCTGTCTCTATGAAAAATACAATTAGCCAGGTGTGGAGTAAGTGCTTGTGGTCCCAGCTACTCAGGAGGCTGAAGTGGGAGGATCACTTGAGCCCAGGAAGCGGTGGTTGCAGTGACCTAAGATCTCGCCACTGCACTCCAGCCTGGGTGACAAGAGCGAAAACACCATCTCAAAAAAAAAATAAAGTAAAAAGAAACCCTTTGGGGTGGTGTGACAATTGACAGGTGCTGGGCAGGGGATTAGAGCAACTATTTTCACTGCATACCTCATATTGTTGGATTTTGAGCTAGTTGAATATAACATCTATTTTTTAAAAACTTAATGATAGTAAATAAAACCGAGCAAATGGGATTGTTTCCTAAGCAGCATTTTAACAGGCCTTAAAAACTGGTGACAGATGGATCTGAGATCAGTAGCTGTACCACATCAGTTAGAGCTGCTGTAAGAAAACCCTTCTAATTGCACTTGCAAAAAAAAAAAGAAAGAAATCTAGACTACACACCACCGTTAAATCTTCTATCTTCAGAGTGCTTTAATCTGGCTCATCCCCTAGCAGTAGAGTACAAAAATAAAGCTCAATTTCACAGCAGACGCTACAAAAAAGGGCAGTGAAGAATCTGGACTCTAACCGTGAACCTAACCAACTCTACCTGTTATTTTGTAGCCCCTCACTATACAGCTGTGCAGCCGTGACAGTCATCTAAGGACATAAAAATTCAGGGGATGCTCCCTGCCCACAGGCAAAATGGAGAAATAACAGACCTAAAAATCAATAAAAGTAGTAATAGGATCAGTCATGTTTTCAACACATCTGTATCCACAACTCCCTATGTGTACTACCTGTCCTCTTTCGTCCTTTCGAGGGACTTTTTTTTTTTTTTTTTTTTTGAGACAGAGTTTCGCTCGTCGCCCAGGCTGGAGTGCGGTGGCGCAATCTCGGCTCACTGCAACCTCTGCCTCCTAGGTTCAAGCAGTTCTCCTGCCTCAGCCTCCAGAGTAGCTGGGATTACAGGCATGCGCCACCACGCCCAGCTAATTTTGTATTTTTAGTAGGGACGGGGTTTCTCTATGTTGATCGGTCATGTCTTGAACTCCCGATGTCAGGTGATCCACCCGCCTTGGCCTCCCAAAGTGCTGGGATTACAGGTGTGAGCCACCGCCCGGCCAGGGATAGTTTTTCTAACAGTCAATTACCCAAGGCCTGTGAAGCACTAAATGATAATACAGGCCGTATTAAATTTGTAATCATGACCAGGCTTTCCTTATACAGTAAAAAGTAAAGGTCATTGCCGATCAAGGGATGGCACAATCTAGCCACCACTGTAAGTTTAAACGCCACTTCCTTCTATAAACCCTGCCCTATAAAATGAAATCAATGGCAATCACACAGCGCAGGCGTGTTCAGATCAAATGTTTAACTGGATAAGCGATGAAAAGCAACTTAGTATTCTCACCTGGAAGCGTCATCTGTGGTGTTGCTTTATACACACGGAGTTATCACCATCTTTAGTTTTATCTTTTCAGATCTTCATCTTTGGTTACCTTTAACGTTGAACATGCATCTCTATTTCAAGTGCTCAGTACACTCTCATTTTAATAAACCAAATGATTGCTGTTGCCGTATACTAAAACGAAAATTAACTTAAGCATATACTATTTGTTAGATACTATACATAATGCATGAAGGTTGAAGGTGCAATCTGTTTTAAACATGTCCCAGCTGGAATTTTTTTTTTTTTTTTTTTTGGAGACAGAGTCTCACTCTGTCACCCAGGCTGGGGTGCAGTGGCACAATCTCAGCTCAAGGTAACCTCTGCCTCCCGGGTTCAAACCATTCTCCTGTCTCACACCGCCACCGCGCCCAACCTGGAATTATTTTCTTACACCCCTCTCAGCTCAAACCTAACCAACTGGAATTTTAAACATTGTAGGATCCACTCAGAAAAGGAACTAGAAAAAAATACTTTTTCTGTATTCCCCAGTCATCTCTGAAGAAACTATGTTTGTAAAATTTACTAGTGTCAGCCGGGCACAATGGCTCACGCCTGTAATCCCAGCACTTTGGGATGCCAAGGCGGATGGATCACTTGAGGTCAGGAATTCAAGACCAGCCTGGCCAACATGGCGAAACCCCATCTCTACTAAAAACATAAAAACTGGCCAGGTGCGGTGGCTCACACCTGTAATCCCAGCACTTTGAGAGACCGAGGCAGGTGGATCATAGGGTCAGGAGTTCAAGACCAGCCTGACCAACATGGTGAACCCCCATCTTTACTGAAAATACAAAAATTAGCCAGGTGCAGTGGCAGGTGCCTGTAATCCCAGCTACTCAGGAGGCTGAGGCAGGAGAATCACTTGAACTTGGGAGGTGGAGATTGCAATTAGCCAAGATTGAGCCACTGCACTCCAGCCTGGGCAAGAGAGCAAGAGTCTGTCTAAAAAACAAATAGGCTGGGCGCGGTGGCTCAAGCCTGTAATCCCAGCACTTTGGGAGGCCAAGACGGGCGGATCACGAGGTCACAAGATCAAGACCATCCTGGCTAACACGGTGAAACCCCGTCTCTACTAAAAAATACAAAAAACTAGCCGGGCGAGGTGGCGGGCGCCTGTAGTCCCAGCTACTCGGGAGGCTGAGGCAGGAGAATGGCGTGAACCTGCGGAGCTTGCAGTGAGCTGAGATCCGGCCACTGCACTCCAGCCTGGGCGACAGAGCGAGACTCCATCTCAAAAATAAATAAATAAATAAATAAATAATAAAAAATAAATAAAGTTAAATAAAATATACTAGTGTCTACTACAGTAGTAGCAACTACAATTTATGAAGTATTAGGTGCTAGGCACAGAGACAGATGCTTGATGTACATTATGGATGTACATTATGTCTATACAAGCCTCACAATTGCCTTCCAGTTTTTTTTCAGTGATAAAGATTACATTGGGTAGATTGCTTGATTTTGTGTAACATATTTAAAAAAAAAGAAATGCATTTTTTTCATTTTATTTTTATTAAGCACTACATAACACATTGCATGTTACATAATACACTGTATAACCTTCTAGCAGGGGTAGATGGCCATAACTGAGTTATTTTTTTCATCAATCAGGAAAATGCTTCCTTAATCAATGTTCTCCAAACCCTGAAAAACAGTTTAAAAAGGAGAATGTGACAAGTCTGTTCCCATCAAAGACATGCCATGTACTTTTATTTCCAGTGTCACTAAATGGCATTCTGTTATTAAAAAGAGTGCTTCCACATCCCACATTTCTCTAACTGCAACAATACATTGGATTAAATTTTTTTTTTTTTTTTTTTTTTTGAGACGGAGTCTTGCTCTGCCGCCCAGGCTGGAGTGCAGTGGCCAGCTCTCAGCTCACTGCAAGCTCCGCCTCCCGGGTTCACGCCATTCTCCTGTCTCAGCCTCCCCAGTAGCTGGGACTACAGGCGCCTGCCTCATCGCCCGGCTAGTTTTTTGTATTTTTTAGTAGAGACGGGGTTTCACCATATTAGCCAGGATGGTCTCGATCTCCTGACCTCGTGATCCGCCCGTCTCGGCCTCCCAAAGTGCTGGGATTACAGGCTTGAGCCACCGCGCCCGGCCGGATTAAATTTTATAATCACTAAAGAATAACCTGTAATGATTTCTAGTTTTCATTTTCTGACAGCAGCATATTGCTTTATATGAAACAAACCTTCCCCCACCCCCAATCAGAACTAAAGTCAAGCAACTCCTTACCACCTGGATCCTTTTTTTTTTTTTTTTGAGATGGAGTCTCACTCCCATCACACAGGCTGGAGTGCAGTGACGCGATCTCGCCTCACTGCAACCTCCACCTCCTGGGTTCAAGTGATTCTCCTTCCTCAGCCTCCCAAGTAGCTGGGATTAAAGGCGTGCGCCACCATGCCCAGCTGATTTTTTGTATTTTTAGTAGAGAAGGGGTTTCGCCATGTTGGCCAGGCTGATCTCGAACTCCTGACCTCAGGTGATCCACCTGCCTCGGCCTCCCAAAGTGCTAGGATTACAGGCGTGAGTCACCGTGCCCAGCCTCCACCTGGATCCTTTTACAAAGCACCTCAGTGAGTCAGAGGACAAGGTAAAATCTGTTTTAAAAAATAACAGCCAACATGAGGTAGATACTATTATTATCATTCCATTTTTTTACAAACGAGGAAATGGAGGCTCAGAGAGGTTAAAAGTCACCTGCTTAAGTCCATAAGGAATTAGCAGAGCCAGAATTCAAGTCCAGGGACCCCAACTCCAGAACCCTTCTCCGACAAGCACTACACTATCTATTCAAAATACCTACTGGATCTCACTAAGTTGACAACCAAATACTTCAGAAGCTATAAATTAAAAGATGAGGCCGGGCACGGTGGCTCATGCCTGTAACCCCAGCACTCTGGCAGGCCAAGGCGGGTGTATCACGAGGTCAGGAGTTCAAGACCAGCTTGGCCAAGATGGTGAAACCCCGTCTCTACTAAAAGTACAAAAATTACAGCGTGCCTGTAATCCCAGCTACTTGGGAGGCTGAGGCAGGAGAATCGCTTGAACCTGGGGGGTGGAGCTTGCAGTGTGCCGAGCTCGTGCCACTGCACTCCAGCCTGGGCAACAGAGCAAGACTTCGTCTCAAAAAAAAAAAAAAAAGACTAATCAGTGATGACACTTCTTCTAGGTATTAAAAGGTATTAAATAACATAGTCCAGGTATTTGGTTTACTATTACAGGAAGAACTGCCTTAAGAGAAGTTAAAATTGCATCTTCTTGGAGCCATCTCTTAGAAATCCTAATTCTGTCTCACACGCCAGGTGATTCTGATGGTTATTCTTAGACCATACTTTGAGAAATATGGCTCCAGATAAGTAGATATCTATTATCATGTGCATTAGATTAGATTCTCAACTACCCCTCCACTGAGAGGCGTATCACCCAGGTTGAGTCCCTATAATATTATTTAATCACTCTGACCCTTGTCTATAAAATGGAAATACTATTTACTTAGGTTTGCTGTGAGGAATAAACGAGCAAGGAGAAAATATTAAAAAGTAAACATTTTGGCTGGGCACGGTGGCTCACGCCTGTAATCCTAGCACTTTGGGAGGCTGAGGTGGGCGGATCATGAGGTCAGGAGATCAAGACCATCCTGGCTAACACGGTGAAACTCCGTCTCTACCAAAAATACAAAAAATTATCCGGGCGTGGTGGTGCGCGCCTGTAGTCCCAACTACTCGGAGGCTGAGGCAGGAGAATGGCGTGAACTCGGGAGGCAGAGCTTGCAGTGAGCCGAGATCGCACCACTGCACTCCAGCATGGGTGACAAAGCGAGACTCCGTCTCGGAAAAAAAAAAAAAAAAAAAGTAAACATTTTAAAAGAATTATGAGAATGAACTACTCTTACAAAATATAAAAACGTACTATTAGGGCCAGGAATAGGGGCTCACGCCTGTAATCCTAACACTTTGGGAGGCTGAGGTGGGTGGATCACTTGAGGTCAGGAGTTAGGAAACCTGCCTGGCCAACATGGTGAAACTCCGTCTCTACCAAAAAAAAATTAGCTGGGCATGGTGGCGGATGCCTGTAATCCCAGCTACTCAGGAGACTGAGGCACAAGAATCGCTTGAACCTGGCAGGTGGGGGTTGCAGTGAGCCAAGATTGCACCACTGCACTCCAGACTAGGTGACAGAGCAAGACCTTATCTCAAAAAAAAAAAAAAAAAAAAAAAAAAAAAAAAAAAAACATACGGTTAGGTTGAACCTTATGAAAATGCTACTGCTTGATCGCTTTTGACCTACAAAAATGGCAATGCCATAACTGAATCAAATATAAAATTATAGTAATTCTTTAAATGAGGTATTGTTGCAGGAACAGGCAGACCTAGAGTACAGAAAAGCACATCTGTGAAACAGGCCTATGTGTATATGGAAATTTAGTATACCAGAGTGGTATTACAAATAAAAATGAACTGGGTGTTTGGTGGGTTTTTTTTTTTTTTTTTGAGACAGGCTCTCATTCTCTCACCCAGGCTGGCGTGCAGTGGTACGATCCTACCACACTACAGCCTTGAACCCCTGGGCTCAGGCTATCCTCCTGCCTCAGCCTTCTGAGTAGCTAGGACTACTAAATTGTTCTATAAATGGGTAATTGCGATAATTAGCTACCTCTTGAAAAAAAGTAATGTTAATCCTCCCTTCACATTATACTCCAAAATGACCTGTAGATGGGACCAAATAACTAATGTTTTTAAAAGAAACTAACAATATTAGGAGAAATTACTTTTTAAAACTATTTTTATGAGCCAGGTATGGCACACTTGTAGTCCCAGCTCCTTTGAAGGCTGAGGCAACATCACTTGAGCCTATGAGTTTGAGGCAAGCCAGGGCAACACAGCAAGACTGTCTCTTTTTTTTTTTTTTTAACGTATTTTTATAACCTTAGGTAGAAAAGGCCTTTGTACGGGAGACATAAAAACTCAGAATCCAGAACAACAAAACATGATAAATTGAATATCAAAATTTAAAACTACCTGATGAAAAACATCATAAAGTGAAAAAGACAAACAGCAGACTGGGAAAAACGTTTGTCATATATAAAACAGACAAAAAATTAAAGTCTAGAATACATAAAGAACTATAGATTGAAAAGAAAAAAGACAAAACAATAGAACAGGCAAAGGATATAGGCAACAATCCACAGAATAAGAAATATACGGCAGTAAGAAAAACTAAAAAAAAAAAAAAACATAAAAGATTAAATATGTAAAAAGATGCCAACCTCACTAGTAGATAAGAAAATGCTAATTATATATTAGCACTGTATGACCCTTGGCAAGGCATTACCAGAACCCACCTCAACCCTGGCAGAAGGCTGGCATCAGAGTGGCTTCTTACCTTTGACACATAGTAACGATTAATTCCAGAGATGCGCCTATCTCTTTCTATCAGTTGCCAGTGATACCCAAGATGAGCAATCCTTTTTTCCTTCAAATAAGAGACAATTATTGTTGCAGTTTATAAAAGTGAGTGACCCAATTGATGGATATTACAATTTTTAGAAGGGACATTCTAAAGAAATGGAATCATCATTCAAATAAAAATGCAAATTAGTAGTACAAGAACAGAATCTCCTAAATGAAATCAGACCACTAAACTTTAGGATTAAGTTGGTGACCGTGACTTCTTACACTATTTTAACCAACATGAATTTTTTTTCCTTTTTAAAAAAAAGAAAAAAAAAAAAGAAATATCTAGTTGCTGCCTTTTGGGACACTAAGAAACAACAGCTGTAGATCACACGTGGACAATCACAAATTCAAAAAGTAAATAAACTTATACTCTGTACTCTAGAGATGATGTGAAGGGCTAAGAGGGGAAAATGAATCCTGATGTAAAAAATAAGACCTTGCAGTAAATTCCTAAACGCTTGCAAAAGAAAGTGGGGAATAAAAAAGTCAAGGGTGGCCGGGAGCGGCGGCTCACGCCTGTAATCCCAGCACTTTGGGAGGTCAAGGCGGGTGGATCACCTGAGGTCAGAAGTTCGAGACCAGCCTCGCCCGCCAACATGATGAAACTCCGTCTCTACCAAAATAAATAAATAAATAGGCGGGCGTGGTCCCGGCTACTCAGGAGGGTGCGGCAGGAAAATCTCTCTCTTTTTTTTTTTTGAGACGGAGTTTCGCTCTCGTTGTCCAGGCTGGAGTGCAGTGTCGCGATCTCGGCTCACTGCAACCTCCGCCTCCTGGGTTCAAGCGATTCTCCTGCCTCAGCCTCCCGAGTAGCTGGGATTACAGGCATGCGCCACCACGCCCGGCTAATTTTGTATTTTTAGTAGAGACGGGGTTTCTCCATGTTGGTCAGGCTGGTATCGAACTCCCGACCTCAGGTGATCCGCCCGCCTCGGTCTCCCAAAGTGCTGGGATTACAGGGGTGAGCCACCGCGCCCAGCCAGGAGAATCTCTTGAACCCGGAAGGCGGAGGTTGCAGTGAGCGATTCTCATGCTTGAGCCACCTCTGCTAATCTACCTTTCCGGCCCCCGCGTCGCTACTCTGCCCTAAGGCCCACTTTGATATACAGAAACGCTGTTTTTCACTAGAGCAGGATGTGGTTTCTACCGCGCTTCGTTTCGCAAGCCTCGGCTTCTAGGCAACCGGAAGAAACCAGAGGGCCGGCCTCGGAGAGAGGGTCCGCAGGCTGACTGCCTCTCTGCCCACCACCCTTTTCGGAAATCAGCCAGTGGAGTCGGCCCCCGGGCCCAGGAAGCCGCCTTACCTTGCCCCCGTTAGTGAACCTCTGGATGTACGCAGTAGCCAGTCCTGGAATAAACAAGCACACGCCCATGACGGCGAGTCCGGGGAGAACCTCGAACCACATCTCTGCCCCGTTACTAGGCCAAAACCCTACTTCTGGGTCCTAGAAAGGTGACCGGGATCGGCTTCCTTCCCAGTAAGCCCCGCGGCCGCCCGCGAGCGGGGCGGTGCCACGTACGGCTCCGGAGGAAGCGACGGAATCTGCCAGGGCTCAAGAGAGGCTGGCGCTCGCGCTCTCGCAGTTCTCTTCCGTCAGTGTCTTTTGCTTCAACTCCCGGCGGAGCGCGCGACGTGGAGTGACGTGCAGAGGCCAAGGGCAACCCCGGCAGCCACGGCCGTTTCGGAGCTCGGGACTCTAAAATGGCAGAGCAGTTTTCTCCAGGGAAGACGGCGGATCAGGTGTGCACCTTCCTTTTCAAAAAGCCTGGGCGGAAAGGGGCTGCTGGACGCAGAAAGCGCCCGGCCTGCGACCCAGAGCCCGGAGACAGCGGCAGCAGTAGCGACGAAGGCTGCACTGTGGTTCGACCGGAAAAGAAGCGGGCGACCCACAATCCAATGATACAGAAGACTCGTGACAGTGGTAAACAGAAGGCAGCTTACGGCGACTTGAGCAGCGAGGAGGAGGAGGAAAATGAGACCGAGAGTCTCGGCGTGGTTTATAAATCCACCCGCTCCGCGAAACCCGTGGGACCAGAGGATATGGGGGCGACAGCTGTCTATGAGCTGGACACAGAGAAAGAGCGCGATGCACAAGCCATCTTTGAGCGCAGCCAGAAGATCCAGGAGGAGCTGAGGGGCAAGGAGGATGACAAGATCTATCGGGGAATCAACAATTATCAGAAATACATGAAGCCCAAGGATACGTCTATGGGCAATGCCTCTTCCGGGATGGTGAGGAAGGGCCCCATCCGAGCGCCCGAGCATCTACGTGCCACCGTGCGCTGGGATTACCAGCCCGACATCTGTAAGGACTACAAAGAGACTGGCTTCTGTGGCTTCGGAGACAGCTGCAAATTCCTCCATGACCGTTCAGATTACAAGCATGGGTGGCAGATCGAACGTGAGCTTGATGAGGGTCGCTATGGTGTCTATGAGGATGAAAACTATGAAGTGGGAAGCGATGATGAGGAAATACCATTCAAGTGTTTCATCTGTCGCCAGAGCTTCCAAAACCCAGTTGTCACCAAGTGCAGGCATTATTTCTGCGAGAGCTGTGCACTGCAGCATTTCCGCACCACCCCGCGCTGCTATGTCTGTGACCAGCAGACCAATGGCGTCTTCAATCCAGCGAAAGAATTGATTGCTAAACTAGAGAAGCATCGAGCTACAGGAGAGGGTGGTGCTTCCGACTTGCCAGAAGACCCCGATGAGGATCCAATTCCCATTACTTAGGTTTCTGATAATTCTTAAATTTAAAAAATAAATATTTTGTTCTTTTGGAAGTCTTAATTCGTGTCCTTCCTTTGTAGAGACAGTGACAGAGAAGGCGGGTGGTGAAGTAGGGTCCCGGATTAAAAACCTCAAGGTAGGTATAATCAGGATTTTTAGCCCTAGGATAACCATTTTGCCCGTGTTTCTTTTCAGAACACTTTGGCATCAATTATAGGGGTGGGAGTAGTTTGAGAAAAGAGCTATAATTTGCTCGAAGTAGCCAAAGCTATGATGAAAGAACTCTGAGCCTGTTTATTATATCACATTTCTGTATCACTTAATAGTTTACAAAGTACTTTCATGCATTCTTTCTCTTGGGAGCCTGTACTACAAAATATACCGGAGCCAAGGTGTGGGAGAGGGGGTTGCATTTGGGGAATTGATAGCTAGTACCACAGGCTTCACATATGGGAAATGTTCCTTGCTGTCTTGGTTTATTTATTTATTTATTTATTTATTTATTTTTGAGACAGAGTCTCGCTCTGTTGTCCAGGCTGGAGTGCAATGGCACGATCTCAGCTCACTGCAACCTCCGCCTCCCGGGTTCAAGCGATTCCCCTGCCTCAGCCTCCCGTGTAGCTGAGACTACAGCTGCGTGCCACCACGCCCAGCTAATTTTTTTTTTGTATTTTTAGTGGAGACGGGGTTTCACCATATTAGCCAGGATGGTCTCGATCGCCTGAACTCGTGATCTGCCCACCTCAGCATCCACCCGCCTAGGCCTCCCAAAGTGCTGGGATCACAGGTGTGAGCCACTGCGCCCTGCCCCCTTGCTGTCTTGGAAGCAGCTATAGTTAACCCCCTCTTCCATGGATGATGAAAGTATCTGTGCTCAGCTATCCAGTGTGATAGACACTAGCCTCATGTGACTGTTGAGCACTTGAAATGTGGCTGACCACTGTATTGGACATTGCTATTGTAGACTGAACTTGTGAACCTGCAGAGGGCAAAAACATAGTATTTTATCACCCATTACCTGAAACTATCTGTGTTCTCACAGTCTCTGTAATAGTGCTGATCACACCTTATTAAAATTACTCAATGTACCTGTCTTTCCAACTGGTTTATGAACTCGGTGACTAGCCTAGTGCTTGGCATATAATAAGCACTTAATAAATAAGCCTAGAGAGGTTTAAAAAGGGAGATTGGGGCCAAAGCCTTGAATCCAAGCTGAGGAGCACTGACTGTATTCTGTAGGCAGCAGGGGAGATAGCAGAGGTTTGGGAAGAGAACACAATCAGACTTGGGTTTTTTTGTTTGTTTTAGTGTTACTGTGGTTGCGGCTATAGGATGGATCACAAGGGAGATGGAAGACAAGAGGCAGGGAGGCCAGTTAGGCCAAATGATTGGTAAATTTTTATTGATATGGCTAGAATTTGGGCTAATCCCAAGAAACAGATGCAAGAATAAATTCTGGGTTAGTGGTTTTTATTCACATTCATTAATCCGTTTAAAGACATTCTTTTTTTGTTTTGTTTTGTTTTTAGATAGAGTCTTGCTCTGTCGTCCAGGCTGGAGTGCAGTGGCACAATCTTGGCTCATTGCAACCTCCGCCTCCCAGGTTCAAGTGATTCTCCTGCCTCAGCCTCCTGAGTAGCTGGGACTACAGAAGTGCATCACCACACCCAGATAATTTTTGTATTTTTAGTAGAGACAGGGTTTCACCATATTGGTCAGGCTGGTCTTGAACTCCTGACCTCGTGATCCGCCCGCCTCGGCCTCCCAAAGTGCTGGGATTACATGCGTGAGCCACCGCACCCAGCCTAAAGATATTCTTTGAGTAGCTACTCTATCAGGCACTGTGCTTGGCATGGGGGATATTAGCAGTGAACAAGACAGACACAGCCCCTGCCCTCATGGAGCTGGACATTAAATAATGACTGTTTGTTTGTTTTTGAGACAGTCTCGCTGTGCCACCCAGGCTGGAGTGCAGTGGCATGATCTCAGCTCACTGTAACCTCCACCTCCCAGGTTCAAGCAATTCTGCCTCAGCCTCCCGAGCTGATCTCGAACTCCTGACCTCATGTGATCCACCCGCCTGGGCCTCCCAAAGTGCTGGGATTACAGGGGTAAGCCACCGCACCCTGCCTGTTTTGTTTTTTAATTTCAAATAGGATCTCCCTATGTTGCCCAAGCCCGTCTCAAACTCCTGGCTTCAAGCAATCCTCTCACCTCAGTTTCCCAGCATGCTGGGATTACAGGTGTGAGCCACCATACCTGGCCTAGGAAAGCATTTTGAAAAGTGTCATGTCCTACACAAAACTTCAGATGAAAATGAAATAAATGAAGTGTCGTGGAGGCAAGGCACAGTGGCTCACGCCTGTAATCCCAGCACATTTAAAAGCTGAGATGGGAGGACCACTTGAGGCCAGGAGTTGGAGACCAGCCTGAGCAAGATAGGGAAACCCCCGTCTCTATAAAAAACAAGCAAAAATTTTAGCTAGGTGTGGTGATGTGGACCTGTAGTCCCAGCTACTCAGGAGGCTGACGTGGGAGGATCCCTTGAGCCCAGAAGATCAAGGCTGCAGTGAGCCATGATTGCACTACTACACTCCAACCTGAGTGACAGGAGTGAGACCCTGTCTCAAAAAAAAGAAAAGAAAAAAGAAATACAGCAATCAGTAGCAAAAGAACCAGAAAAATTGTTCTTTTTTTTTTTTTTTTTTTTTTACTATTTCTGATAATTTATACTAAAAAAGTTATTCAGGGTTGGACACAGTGGCTCATGCCTGTAATCCCAGGGCTTCATGAGGCCAAGATTAGAGGATCACTTGAGCTCAGGAGTTTGACAACAGCCTGGGCAACATAGCGAGACTCCCATCTCTAAAAAATAAAAAAAAAGTTATTCAAAAGTAGAATAAAGCATTATGGAAAAAGATATACTTTGAGTTGTTATATAAGCTCAGAGAAAAGGTCCAGGAGAAAACACAGATGATAAAAGATGAAAGAATGCTGCTGATGACTAAATTCCAGGAGGTAGAACAGAGAAGCGACAGAATTAAGAGCATAAATCAGTCTTAAAGAGTTGAGAGGCAAGAGAAAGATGACATTTGTGCACTACTCTCCACATGACATTTTTGAATACTTGAATACTTGTCTGTGAATTTTTTTTTCTTTTTTTTTTTTGGTTTTGAGACAGGGTCTCACTCTGTCACCCAGGCTGGAGTGCAGTGGCGCAATCTTGGCTCACTGCAACCTCTGCCTCCCAGGTTCAAGTGATACTCCTGCCTCAGCCTCCCAAGTAGCTGGAATTACAGGCATGCACCACCACGTCCAGCTAATTTTTTGTATTTTTAGCAGGGATGGGGTTTCACTATGTTGGCCAGGCTGGTCTGGAACTCCTGGCCTCAAGTGATCTGCTCGCATTGGCCTCCCAACGTGCTGGGATTACAGATGTAAGCCACCGCACCCGGCCTTGTCTGTGAATTTTGAAAAAGTATACAAAGTATTTGCAAATGAGCATTATTCGGGAGTCTGTAGCATTCAGCAGATTCTTAAAAGGGGCCATAACTCCATAAAAGCACCTAAATCAATAGTGTACTCAAAGTACTTTTCATGTTTACAAGCTTACGATTATATTTTCTACAGGTCAGGAATATTTTCATCACCTTTAATTAAATGGTACAACTTCATTTCATAGGTGGGAACTAAATAGTTATTCTTACAATTTAAAGGAAACTAAATACGTAGAGGGAAACAAGCGCTCTAGCAGAGATGAGGTTGCAGCTGGACCCTAAAGGAGCTTACCTAGTTTGAGAGGTCAGGGCACCTACGTCTCTCCTAGGAAATGAGCCTCAAACTGAGACCTGAAAGGTGAGTTAGAGAAAGAGTATCTCAGGTACAGGGACAAGTATATACTAAGGCCTTAATATGAGAGACTGTCTCCATCTAAAAACTCAAGGCAGTCTAAGGTGGCTGGGGAAAAGAGACAAGGTAGTCAGGGCCAAAGAGCAGACACCTTGCACGTCATGTTAAGGACTTTGGACTTTATCTGAAGGGCAAAAATGCTCCATCAAAGCATTTTAAGGGCCGGACGCAGTGGCTCACACCTGTAATCCCAGCACTTTGGGAGGCCGAGCTGGGCAGATTACTTGAGGTCAGGAGTTCGCGACCTGCCTGGCCAACATGGTGAAACCCCGTATCTAGTAAAAATACAAAAAATTAGCTGGGCGTGGTGGCAGGCACCTTTAATCCCAGCTACTCAGGAGGCTGAGGCAGGAGAATCCCTTGAACCTGGGAGGCGGAGGTTGCAGTGAGCCGAGATTGCGTCACTGCACTCCAGCCTGGGAGACAGAGCAAGACTCTGTCTCAAAAAAAAAAAAAAAAAAAAGTGGGGAGCTGGGTGCAGTGGCTCACACCTGTAATCCCAGCACTTTGAGAGTCTGAGGCAGGCAGATCACAAGGTCAGGAATTCAAGACCAGCCTGACCAACATGATGAAACCCTGTCTGTACTAAAGATGCAAAAAGGCCGGGCGCAGTGGCTCACGCCTGTAATCCCAGCACTTTGGGAGGCCGAGGCAGGCGGATCACGAGGTCAGGAGATCGAGACCATCCTGGCTAACACGGTGAAACTCCATCTCCACTCAAAATACAAAAAATTAGCCAGGCGAGGTGGCGGGCCCCTGTAGTCCCAGCTACTCAGGAGGCTGAGGCAGGAGAATGGCGTGAACCCGGGAGGCGGAGCTTGCAGTGAGCCGAGATAGTGCCACCGTACTCCAGCCTGGGCAGACTCCGTCTCAAAAAAAAAAAAAAAAAAAAAAAAAAGATACAAAAATTAGCCAGGCGTAGTGGCGCGTGCCTGTAATTCCAGCTACTCAGAAGACTGAGGCAGAATTGCTTGAACCCGGGGCGGGGGGTGGGGCGGAAGTTGCAGTGAGCCAAGATCGCGCCACTGCACTCCAGCCTGGGTGACAGAGCGAGACTTCGTCCCAAAACAAAATTTTTTTTAATGGTTTTAAGAAGGAAAATGAAATGATCAGATCTGAATTTCAAAAAGATAATTCTGAAGAGTGGGGAATGGATTGAAGGCAGCCAGACATGAAACAGGGAGATCAGTTATGGGGGTGGTGCACTGGTCCAAGTGAGATGATGGTAGGCTGGAATAGACTGGTAGCTGTGAACATTCATTTAATAAATTTGTATTGATCACCCACTACATGACAGGCATTAAGCACTGGAGATACAGCCATGACAAAAGCACACAGGTCCCTGCTCTCATAGAACTTACATGAAGTGAGCACAGTGGCTCACACTTGTAATCCCAGCACTTTAGGAGGCTGAGGCAGGAGGATCACCTGAGGCCAAGAATTGGAGACCAGCCTGGACAACAAAGTGAGACCCCATCTCTACAAAAAATAAAAAATAAAAAGCTTAGCAAGGGATGGTGGCATGTGCCTGTAGTCCTAGCTAATCAGGAGGCTTAGGCAGGAAGATCCCTTCAGCCTGAGAGTTTGAGGTTGCAGTGAGATGTGATCATGCCACTGCACTCTAGCCTGGGTGACAGATAACCCATCTCAAAAAAAAAAAGAATTTACATGAGAGACAGTGATATATATATATATATATATATATATATATATATATATATATCAGATTGCGATGAGTGCTATGAAAAACAATAAAGCAAGGTAAAGGGCTAAGAGTAGGGGAATGCTATTTAATATATGGTAGTCAGGGAGGGGCCTCTTCTGATAAGGTGACATTTGGGCAGAGACCTACATGAAACAGATATGGGGAGAAGAGCATTCCAGACAGAGAACACCTAGTACAAAGGCCTGAGGCAGGAAAGTGCGTAAAACACAACTTTGTAATAGAACCAATAATTATAGAAGAACACCTGCATAACCACTACCTGGGTCAAGAACTACAAAACTGAAAACACTGAAGAAGCCCCTCAAGGATCCCCTCCAGATCACACCCTCAGGTAATCACTATATTGACTTTTTTTTTTTTTTTTGGAGATGCAGTCTCACTCTGTCACCCAGGCTGGAGTGCAGTGGCGCGATCTCAGCTCACTGCAACCTCCGCCTCCCAGGTTCAAGTGATCCTCCCACCTCAGCCTCCTGAGTAGCTGGAACTACAGGTGTGGGCCATCACACCTGGCTTTTCTTTTTTTTTTTTTTTTTTTTTGGTAGAGACGGGGGTCTCCCTATGTTGCCTAGGCTGCTCTGGAACTCCTGGGCTCAAGCAATCCTCATCCCTCAGCCTCCCAAAGTGCTGGGATTACAGATGTGAGCTACCACGCTTGGCTGTTGAACCTTTCTGTAAACACTTTTTTATTTGCTAAGGTGAAATTTACATAACATAAAATTAACCAGTTTAAAGCAAACAATTTGGTGGTATTTAACACATTTCCAATGTTGTGCAACTACCACCTCTATATAGTTCCGAAACATTGTTTTCATCACCCTAAAAGAAAACCCCATGCCCATTAAGCAACTGTTCCTCACTCCCTCCTCCCCTCCGCCAACCCCCCCAATCCCTGGCAACCACCAATCTGCATTCTCTGTGGATTTAATTATGTTGTATATTTCTTTCTTTTTTTTTTTTCTGAGACAGAGTCTTGCTCTGTCACCTAGGCTGGAATACAGTGGAGTGATCTCAGCTCATTGCAAACTCTGCCTCCCAGGTTCAAGCAATTCTCCTGCCTCGGCCTCCCAAGTAGCTGGGATTACAGGCACACGCCACCGCGCCCTGCTAATTTTTGTATTTTTAGTAGAGACAGGTTTTCACCATGTTGACCAGGCTAGTCTCGAACTCCTGACCTTGTGATCTGCCCGTCTCGGCCTCTCAAAGTGCTGGGATTACAGGCGTAAGTCACCGCGCCTGGCCTATGTTAGATATTTCCTATAAATTGAATCGCAATATGTAATCTTTTGTGTCTGGATTCTTTCATTTCGTTTTCAAGGTTCATCCACATTGTAGTATGTATCAGTACTTCCTTTCTATGGCTAAACAGTATTTCATTGTATGCATAGAACACAGTTTGCTTATTATCCAATCATCTGTTGATGGATATTTGTGCATTTACCTTTTAGCTGTGACTATGGGTGTACATGTATTTGTTTGAATGTCTGTTTTCAATTCCTTTGGGTATATACTTAGGAGTGTAGTTGCTGGGTCATATGGTAAGTCTATGCTTAACTTTATATATATATATAGATAGAGAGACAGACAGAGAGAGAGAGAGAGAGAGAGAGAGAGAGATAGGGTCTTGCTCTGTCACTCAGGCTAGAGTGCAGTGGCCAGATCATAGTTCACTGAAGCCTCACACTCTTGGACTCAAATGATCCTCCTACCTCAGCCTCCCGAGGAGCTAGAACTACAGGTGCACAACGCCATGCCTGGCTAATTATTATTATTATTTGTTGTTGTTGTTGTTGTTGTTGAGATGGAGTCTGGCTCTGTCACCCAGGCTGGAGTGCAGTGGTATGATCTCGGCTCACTGCAACCTCCGCCTCCCCGGTTCAAGGGATTCTCCTGCCTCAGCCTCCTAAGTAGCTGGGATTACAGGCACCTGCCACCATGCCTGGCTAGTTTTTGTATTTTTAGTAGAGACGGGGTTTCATCTTGTTGGCCAGTCTGGTCTCGAACTCCTGGCCTCAAGTGATCCGCCCACCTCAGCCTCCCAAAGTGCTGGGATTACAGGCATGAGCCACTGTGCCCAGATAAATCTTTTACTTCTTTTGACAATGTTTTATAGTATTTACAGAATAAGTATTGCACTTCCTTTGTCAAATATATTCCTAATATTTTGTTCTTGATGCTATTGCAAATTGAATAATTTTCTTAATTTCATTTTTAGATTATTCATCAACAGTATATAGAAATAAAACTGATTTTTTTCCAATATTGATCTTATATACTGGAACCATGCTGAACTCATTTATTGGTCCTAGCAAGTTGTTTTTTACTGGATTCCTTAGGGTTTTCTATGTACATGACCACAATATTCTGTGTACATGAAATCCATGACTATGTCATCTGCCAATAAAGTTTTAGTTCTTCCTTTCCAATCTGAATACATTTTATTTCATTGTCTTGCCCAATTGCCATCGATGGAGCTTCCAGGACAATGTTGAATAGAAGTGGTGAGATTAGACATTCTTCTCTTGTTCCTGATCTTAGGAGGAAAACATCCAGTCTATCACCACTAAGCATGTTATTAGCTGCGAGTTTTTTGTAGATGCTCTTTTTTGAGTTGAGAAAAGTTGCCTGTATTCCTAGTTTGTTGAGTGTTGTTATCATGAAAAGGAGTTGGATTTGGGGCAAATGCTTTTTCTGCATCTATTAAGATGATTATGTGGTTTTTGCTTTTTATTCTACTGACATGGTCTATTACAGTAACTGATTTTTGGATGTTTTAAAGATAGGAAAACAAAACAAAGTGTTTTTCCTACTCTCACACTCAAGGAAACGCAGAACACTTCACCTGTGGTCACCAAAATGTGTGGGGAAATACACACATACACCAACCAAGCAATTCTCCAGGCGACATCAGCTGGATCGCCTCCAAATCAATTCAATTCCAACACCACCGACCTGCAGATAGCATCAGATCCCATAGATCCTATACAGAGATTTGGGGCTCAGTCCTACGAGGCTGCCCCCCACCTCAAATGCCAATAGTAAGTAGTAGGTTGTCATCTATACTTCTGACCCACCAGCTATAAATCAGGAGTTCCCACTACCCTCTCCTCAGGTTCCATTAATTTGCTAGAGTAGCTCACAGAATTCAGGGAAACACTTTACTTAAATTTACTGATTTATTATAAAGGATATTACTAAGCATATAGATGAATAGTCAGATAGAAGAGCTGCATAGGGCAAGGCATGTGAGAAGGGGCCCAGAGCTTCCATGCTCTCTCTCTCAGAGAACCACCCTCAAGGTAACTCATGTCCAGCTAGCCAGAAGCTCTCAGAACCCAGTCCTTCTCGACTTTTATGGAGGCTTCATTACATAGGCATGATTGATTACATCACTGGCCATTGGTGATCAACTCAACCTTCAGCCCTTCTCCCCTCCCCAGAGGTCTAGGTTTGTGGGGCGATGTGGGGTTGAAAGTTCCAATCCTCTAATGACATGATTGGTTCCCCTGGCAATCAGCCCCCATCCGGAGGCTATCCAGGATCCCACCAAGAGTCACCTCATTAAAACAAAAGATGCTACTATGACCCAGGAAATTCTGAGGGATTTAAGAGCTCTATATATCAGAGTTTTCTTTAAACTAATTCGTTTCTTTTGTTTTAATTTTTTTTTTTTAAGACGAAGTCTCACTCTGTCACCCAGGCTGAAGTGCAATGGCAAGACCTCGGCTCACTGCAACCTATGCCTCCCGGGTTCAAGCAATTCTCCTGTCTCAGCCTCCCTTGTAGCTGGGATTCCAGGCGTGCACCACGACACCTGGCTTTTTTTTTTTTTTAGATGGAGTCTTGCTCTATTGCCCAGGCTGGAGTGCAGTGGCATGATCTCAGCTCACTGCAACCTCCACCTCCCGGGTTCGAGTGATTCTCCAGCCTCAGCCTCCCGAGTAGCTGGGACTACAGGTGTGCGCCACCATGCCCAGCTAATTTTTTTTGTATTTTTAGTAGAGACGGGGTTTCACTGTGTTGGCCAGGCGGGTCTCGAATTCCTGACCTTGTGATCTGCCCACCTCGGCCTCCCAAAGTGCTGGGATTACAGGCGTGAGCCACTGTACCTGGCCAGTTTTTTGTATTTTTAGTAGAGATGGGGTTTCACTATGTTGGCCCAGGCTGGTCTTGAACTCCTGACCTCAAGTGATTTACCTGCCTCAGCCTCCCAAAGTGCTGGGATTACAGGCATGAGCCACCGTGCCTGGCATTATTTTTATGTATTTAATTAATTTTTTGAGACCAAGTCTCACTCTGTTACCCAGGCTGTAGTGCAGTGGTGCGATCTGCACTCACTGCAACCTCCAACTTCTGGGTCCAAGTCATTCTCCTGCCTCAGCCTCCCAAGTAGCTGGGACTACAAGTATGCACCACCATGCCCGGCTAATTTTTTTGTATTTTTAGTAGAGACAGGGTTTCACCACGTTGGCCAGGCTAGTCTCAAACTCCTGATCTCAAATGATCCACCCGCCTTAGTCTCCCAAAGTGCTGGGATTACAGGCGTGATCCACCGTGCCTGGCCACAACTGATTTTTCTATGCTGATTTTGTATTCTACATCTTTACTGAATTAAGGTGCCAAGAATAAACAATGGGGAAAGGATAGTCTCGTCAATAAGTGGTTTGGGGCTGGACAAGGTGGCTCATGCCTATAATCCCAGCACTTCGAGAGGTTGAGGCCAGAGGATCGCTCAAGCCCAGGAGTTCAAGACCAGACCGGGCAACACAGTGAGACCTCGTCTCTATTAAAAATAAAAAAAATTAACTAGGTGTGGTGGTGTGCATTTGTGATCCCAGCTACTTAGGAGGCTGAGGCAGGAAGATTGCTCGAGCTCAGGAGGTCAAGGCTGCTGTGAGTTGTGATGGCACCACTGCACTCCAGCCTGGGTGACAGAGCAAGACGTTGTCTCAAAAAAAAGTAAAAAAAATTTAGCTGGGTGTGTTGGCGCACACCTGTGCACTGGTGCACACCTGTGGTCCCAGCAACTCCAGAGGCTGAGGTGGGAAGATCACTTGAGCTCAGGCATTCAAGGCTGCAGTGAGCTGTGTTCATGCCTCTTAAAAAAAAAAAAAAATCAGGAGTATACATAATTTTATTTATTTATTTATTTATTTATTTATTTATTTATTTATTTATTTATTTTGAGATGGAGTCTTGCTCTGTTGCCCAGGCTGGAATGTAGTGGCATGATCTCCGCTCACTGCAAGCTCCGCCTCCCAGGTTCACACCATTCTCCTGCCTCAGCCTCCTGAGTAGCTGGGACTACAGGCACCCACCACTATACCCGCGCCTAATGTTTTGTATTTTCAGTAGAGATGAGGTTTCACCGTGTTAGCCAGGATGGTCTCGATCTCCTGACCTCATGATTCAACCGCCTCAGCCTCCCAAAGTGCTGGGATGACAGGTGTGAGCCACCGCGCCCAGCCAAAAATATTTTTAAAGGAGACATAACTACAGATTCAATTTAAAATTTTTTTTTGAGAGAAAGGGTTTCACTCTGTTACCCAGGCTGGAGTGCAGTGGTGTGATCACGGTTCACTGCAGCCTCAACCTCCTGGGCTCAAGCAATCCTCCTGAGTTAGCCTCCCAAGTAGCTGGGACTTCAGGCGCGTGCCACCACACCTGGCTAATTTTCTTGATTTTCTTTTTTTTTTTTTTGAGGTAGAGTCTCACTCTGTTGCCTGGGCTGGAGTGCAGTGGCACGATCTCGGCTCACTGCAACCTCTGCCTCCCAGGTTCAAGGGATTCTCCTGCCTCAGCCTCCTGAGTAGCTGGGATCACAGGCGCACGCCACCACGCTCGGCTAATTTTTTGTATTTTTAGTAGAGACCGGGTTTCACCATATTGGCCAGCCTAGTCTAGAACCCCTGACCTTAGGTGATCTGCGCACCTCAGCCTCCCAAAGTGCTGAGGTTACATGCGTGAGCCACTGCACCTGGCCGAACGTAATTTCATCTTCACAACACCCTGAAATCCCATTAAAGTGATAATAGAGAATTATAAAAGATATGGACCCAGAAAGATGTAAAGCTTGTTTAGCTGAATGGAGAAATTGTGAAACCTAAACACATGCACAGGGGGAAGCCAACAGGACACAAGCCAGTTTGTGCTGCAGAAACCCAGAAAAGCTCAGGAACTGAAAGCATCAACATTACCAGTATTTCACATTATCTGCAACAACTGTAATGTGCTAAGAAAATATCTATTATTTCCATCAGTCAAAATCACAAGTACTGATAATACTGGTATGGTGTGTTGCCTACATTCGTTATAGAAGGAAATGCTAAATTTCAGTTAATGGTTAGTAAAAATAGAGATGTAGGTTTTTCCATCCAAGTTCACATGTTAAACATATGCTCAACTTCTTTCTTTTTTTGAGAGAGAGAGTCTCGCTCTGTTGTCCAGGCTGGTGCAACCTTGGCTCACTGCAACCTCTGCCTCCCAAGCTCAAAGTGCTGGGATTACAGGCAGGAGCCACCATGCCCAGCCCATATGCACAACTTCTGACCCAGCAATTCTATCTTTAGGTATATATCCAACAGAAATGCACACATGGAGAAGCATGCACAAGAATGTACATAGCAATATTATATATTAGTCCAAAATTAGAAACAACCGAAATGGTCAAAAATGGTAGAATGACATCCAGTAAACAGGGGAATCCAAGAAAGGCAACGTGAATTCCCAGGACAACACCTGTGTAGCAGGCCGATCAAGTAAGCAATTGAGGAGTAGGAGGGGAGATGCCAGGAGGAAAAAGATGCCTCCAAATAGAACAATAAATTAATAAATTACCTGATACATCTGACCTTATAGAGTAGGGTTTTACATCTCTGGAGGAGTATTTATTTATTTATGTATTTATGTATGTATGTATTTATTTATTTATTGAAATGGGGTCTTCTTATGCTGCCCAGGCTGGATTCAAACTCCTGGGCTCATGGGAAACTCCCACCTCAGCCTCTCAAGTAGTTGGGACTACAGGTGCACACCACCACCACATCCACTTCTTTGCAGGAGTTTGATGGAGTAAATCATAATAGGTAAAAGGAAACAAATCAATAGAACAAATAAAATAACCAAAGTAATTATTAACTCCAGGAGAAAAAAAAAATGTCATATAAGAAGAAAGCATAAAGGCCGGGTGAGTGGCTCATGCCTGTAATCCCAGCACTTTGGGAGGCCAAGGTGGGTGGATCTCTTGAGCCAAGGAGTTCAAGACCAGCTGGGGCAACATGGCTAGACCTCATCTCCACAAAAAATATTTTTAAAAATTAGCCAGGTGGGGTGTCGCACACTTGTAGTCCCAGCTACTCAGGAGGCTGAGGTGGGAGAATCTCTTGAGCCCAGAAAATCAAGGCTGCAGTGAGCCATGATTGCACCACTGCACTCCATCCTGGGCAACAAAGCAAGACACTGTGTCAAAAAAAAAAAAAGGAAGGAAGCATAATAACGGTATAAATGCATGTGTTTCAGCTATGAACAATATGTAAGTCATAATGTTAACACTGAATTATGATTTAATTTAAAAATATAACTAGGCCGGGCACTGTGGCTCATGCCTGTAATCCCAGCACTTTGGAAGGCCAAGGCAGGCAGATTACCTGAGGTCGGGAGTTTGAGACCAGCCTGGCCAACATGGAGAAACCCTATTTCTACTAAAAACAAAACAAAACAAAACAAAAAATTACAAAATTACCCGGGAGTGGTGGCGCATGCCTGTAATCCCAGCTACTCTGGAGGCTGAGGCAGGAGAATCACTTGAATCCAGGAGGCAGAGGTTGCGGTAAGCCGAGATTGCACCACTATACTCCAGCCTGGGCAACAAGAGCAAAACTCCATTTCAAAAAAATAACAACCAAAAAAAACCCTAAATAATAAAGATGGAGTAAGGGAAACTATATGGGAGAGCAAGAGTTTGCACTGCAAATAAATCCTGTTAGAAGTACAATTTTTATTTACTTGTGGTTTGCCAGCCCGCTGCAACTTAAGTAATTAATAACAGACACAATTTCCGAGCTAGCACTATTTTTTTAATCAGCATTTATAGTTTATTATTATTATTGTTATTATTATTATTTTGAGACAGGGTCTCCCTCTGTTGCCCAGGGTGGAGTGCAGTGGCGCGATCTCGGCTCACTGCAGCCTATCTTCTGGGTTCAAGCGATTCTCCTGCCTCAGCCTCCCAAGTAGCTGGGATTACAGGCGCCTGCCACCAGGCCCGGCTAATTTTTGTATTTTTTATTTTTAGCAGAGACAGGGTTTCACCATGTTGGCCAGGCTAGTCTCAAACTCCTGAGCTCGAGCCATCAGCCTGCCTAGGCCTCCCAAAATGTTGGGGTTACAGGCGTGAGCCACCATGCCCAGCCGCTAGCACTATTTTCTATAGTAGATCTGTTTTTGATGTCTCGAAATTCTACAAAACATGTTTTACAAGCTATTGGAGCTAATACAAGGCTTAATACTGGATAGGTAAAGATAGGTTCTTTGGTAAAAACATTATGGTAAGAGTCCTTGGCTCCTTATACTGAAAACTGGGAAAGCATAATAGAGAGGACCGCTATAGCTAATGATAAAGAATAAAGCATAGTCCAATTTAATCCTCCTCAGAAACATGTAAAAAAAGTTTCTTACATAGCTAACTGGGTCTTAAATATTCTCTAACTTCAGGGTTTTTTTGTTTGTTTTTTGAGACAGAGTCTGGCTCTGTCGCCCAGGCTGGAGTGCAATGGTACAATCTCGGCTTACTGCAACCTCCACCTCCTGGGTTCAAGCGATTCTCATGGCTCAGCCTCCCAAGTAGCTGGGACTATAGGCATGCGCCACCACACCCGGCTAATTTTTGTATTTTTAGTAGAGACTGGGTTTCGCCATGTTGGCCAGGCTGGTCTTGAACTCCTGACCTCAAGTGATCCACCCACCTCGGCCTCCCAAAGTGCTGGGATTACAGGCATGAGCCACTGCTCCAGACCAAAAGTATTCATTTTGCACCATTTTTCCCTTTAGCCTTATAAGTTGCTGTTTAGTTGTTTACCAGCTGGGCGCAGCAGCATGAGGCTGAGGCAGAAGGAGTTCAAGGATGCAGTGAGCTATGATCACATCCAGCCTGGGCCACAGAGCAAGACCCTGTCTCAAAAAAAAAAAAAAAAAAAAGAAAATTATTTGCCATACATAAAGGAGAAATGTTTCTGATTTCAATCTTTTTTCTTATATATTCTTCTTTGATGTGTTTTGTTTTCTTTTTTTTGTTTTTTGTTTTTTGTTTGATTGTTTGTTTTGAGATGGAGTCTTCCTCTCATCTGGAGTGCAGTGGCGCAATCTCAGCTCACTGCAACCTCTGCCTCACGGGTTCAAGTGATTCTCATGCCTCAGCCTCCCAAGTAGCTGGAACCACCACGCCTGACTAATTTTTGTATTTTTAGTACAAACGAGGTTTCGCCATGTTGGTCAGGCTGGTCTTGAACTCCCGACCTCAGGTAATCCACCTGCCTCGGCCTCCCAAAGTGCTGGGATTACAGGTGTGAGCCAGCACACCCGGCCTGATGTGTTTTTTCTTTGGAGGCTTTTTATAGCCTGAAATTCCTCAAACCTGAATGTGTAAAAGTTCCATTATTTCTCTAATTACCTTCCCTTACTTTCTTTTTTTCTTTTCTTTTCTTTTTTTTTTTTTTTTTTTGAGATGGAGTCTCAATCTGTCGCCCAGGCTGGAGTGCAATGGCACGGTCTTGGCTCACTGCAACCTCCGCCTCCTAGGTTTGAGCAATTCTCCTGCCTCAGCCTACCAAGTAGCTGGGATTACAGGTGCGTGCCACCACATCTGGCTAATTTTTGTATTTTTAGTAGAGATGGGGTTTCACTCTGTTGGCCAGGCTGGTCCTGAACTCCTGACCTCAAGTGATCCACCCGCCTCATCCTCCCAAAGTGCTGGGATTTACAGGCATGAGCCACCACGCCCGGCCTCCTTACTTTCATATCCATATAATGTGTTACTGCATTTAACATTTGACATAAATAATCTCTTCATATTTTCGTAATGTAACAAACATTTTATTAATTTTATTAACATTACTTTTACATCTGAGAATTTACCAGTATTTTTAAGATAACTCTATAATTTTTTCTAGTATTTTTTTAATAGCCCCTACACAAACTTATAGGATTTAGCATTTTTGTTTCGTTTTGTTTTGTTTTTTTAACTACCAGCCTTGGAGATGTAATTTAGGTTTATGAATCAGCTGTATTACTTTCTAGCCATGTAATTTTGGGTTGAGCCACCAAATGTCTTCATTTCACTCACTGCAAAATAGGGAAAACAACAGTACCCAATTCATAGGGCTGGTGTGAGGACTAACCAAGTTAACGCACACAAAGTGCCCGGCACAGGGCAAAAATAAGCTTTGATCATGATTATTTCATTGTTGTGAAAGTCTGTAAGTCTCCTTTTGTCCAAATTTCATCTCACTCTCAGTACGTAGGATTTTTCTAAGTCTACATTACAGAAATAGAATTAACTGATAATTTTCTACTCTTATACCTGTAAAATTATTCCCAAGAAATTTACACATCTTCAGGATTTTTAAAGCTTACTAGATTTACTTACAAGTTTACATGGGTGCGGCTGGGTGCAGTGGCTCATGCCTGTAATCCCAGCACTTCGGGAGGCCAAAGCGGGAGAATCACTTGAGCTTAGGAGTCTGAGAACAGCCTGACTAACATGGTGAAATCCCGTCTCTACTAAAAATACAAAAATTAGCCCCATGCCCGGCGCCTGTAATCCCAGCTACTCCCAGCTGAGGCAGGAGAATAGCTTGAACCTGGGAGGCGGAGGCTGCAGTAAGCCAAGATTATGCCACTGCACTACAGCCTGGGTAACAGAGCGAGACTCTATCTCAAAAATAAATAAGTAAATAAATAAAGTTTACATGTGTGGTACAGTTTGAGCATCCTAAACCTGAAATGCTCCAAAATCCGAAACTTTTTGAGCATTGACATGATATCACAAGTGGAAAATTCCACACCTGACCTTGTGTGACAGGCCACAGTCAAAACACAGGCACGCGACATGCAGTTTATTCAGTGTCTCCAAGGAAAAAAATAAAATTACCTTCAGGCTCTGTGTATAAGGGGCATATGAAACAAATGAATTTCATGTTGAGACTTGGGTCCCATCCCCAAGTTATCTCATTACATATATGCAAATGTTCCAAAATTCGAAACACTTCTGAAATCCAAAACACTTCTGGCCTGAAGCATTTCAGATAAGGCATACTCAACTTGTAGTCTCCCTCAGAATCTAATGTCACTCCTCCAAGGCTCAGCTACCGATTTTAAACTAAAAACTTTTCTTAATTGAGAAATTCATCTCTGTTTCCCATGTGACTAAATTTCTTATATTGTTCATTACCTCCTCCTGTTTTGAGACGGAGTCTCACTCTGTCACCCAGGGTGGAGTGCAGTGGCACAGTCTTGCTCACTACAACCTCCGCCTCCTGGGTTCAAGTGATTTTCCTGCCTCAGCCTCCCAAGTAGCTGGGATAACAGGCACTCACCACCACTTCCAGCTAATTTTTGTATTTTTAGTAGAGACAGGGTTTCACCATGTTGGCCAGGCTGGTCTCAAACTCCTGACCTCAAGTGATCTGCCCGCCTTGGTCTCCCAAAGTGCTGGGATTACTAAGCCACTGTGCCCGGCCAACTCCTCCTGTTTTATGTCATCAGTAGACATCGGGAATAGTTGTTTAACATCTTTTGTTATAATCCTTAAACTGTGGGAAGGTACTTCAAATGATTATACTATGTAAGCCTCCTTTATGCACTGACTGGGAAGGAGTCCAACGTTCTCATACATATTTTTAACTTGGCTAATTCATAAAATATTACCCTTTCTTTCATAGGTAATATTAGGATCAGCAGGCGCTCATGTGAAATAATTTTTTGTACTGTACAAATTATCCAACTCCTTTCCTAATTGTCTGTTTAGAATTTGGATAATTTCAGAGCTGATCTGGGTCAAGAATTAATTAAAAACAACAATGAATACAACATTTAAATAAAAGTCAATTTGATCTTGAAATTGGATGCTAAACCACCTTTAAGCTAGGGGGAGCTGAACACCAGGCAATTCCACAAGATTTCCACAAGGAGTTTTATTTGTGAAAGGAATGAATAAAGAAGGGGCAAGAAAATTTATTAAAAGTAGCCTGTTCCATGAAGGGCAGGGAAGATGTTTTAAAGTAAGGTTCTTCCATTTGTGTACAGATATTTTCTTTCTGGGTTTTGGTTTTTGTTTTGTTTTGAGACAGGGTATTGTTCTGTCGCCCAGGTTGGAGTGCAGTGGCGCGATCACAGCTCACTGCAGCCTAACCCCCGGGCTCAAGCTATCCTCCCGCCTCAGCCTCCTGAGTAGCTGAGACCACAGGTGTGTGCCACCACACTCGGCTAATTTTTAAAGTTTTTGTGGAGATGGGGTTCACCATGTTACCCAGGCTGATTTCGAACTCCTGAGCTCAAGTAATCCTCCCACCTCAGCCTCTCAAAGTGTTGGGATTACAGGCAGAGCCTCCTTCTACTTTTCTACAGTGGGGTCCCAAACATGATACTGCTCATCATCAGAAGTGGGAAGAGGAAACTTGGAGCCCCTAAGAGAATCAGTGGTGCGAGGAACTTTAGGGACAGCTCTCTTTCTCCCTCTCTCTCACACACACGCACACACTTACTCTTGCTCTCCCCCTTACTTGGTGGAAAGGAGCCATATCACCATCCCTGTTTTGTTTTGTTTCTTTTGCTCTGGAATAAATAATACAATAACATGGCGCAATTACCAAAAGAATAGAAAGGCACACAGCGAAAAAATATATGAAAAGGTGCTCAACTTAATCAGAGAAATGCAAAGTGAAACTACAATAAGCTACTCCTACACACCTACCAGACAATACCAAATGCTGGGAAGAGTATGAAGCAATCTCACACACTGCTGATAAGTGTAAATTGGTACAACCCTGTTGGAAAACTCTATGGTAGTATCTACTAAAGTTGAGCATATGCTTACTCTGTGATCCAGCAATTCCACTCCTAGGTATGTATCTGACATGAATCATCAAACAATATGTTCTAAAATGTTCCCAGTGGCACTATGAGTATTAGCCCCTAAGAGTGGGATAAATTGTAGTAGACTCATACAATGGAATAATATGTAACAGTGAAAAGGAATAATCCACAGCTACATATAACATAAATGAGTCGGGTGTGGTGGCTCACGCCTGTAATCCCAGCACTTTGGGAGGCCAGGGCAGGTGGATCACTAGGTCAGGAGTTCAAGACCAGCTTGGCCAATGTTAGAAACAAAATGCTTGTTCCTCGGTGCCACAAAGAAATAGCACTTTTTTTAAAATTTAAATTAAACATAAATTTAATTTTCTCAGCAAGACAATTTTTACTTCTATAGAAGGGTGCAACTCGCGAATGGAGTAACGGCAAGAGCTCACCTGAACAAGGGAGGGAAAGGGGCTCTTATTCCTGACACAGGTAGCCCCTACTGCTGTGTCATTCCCCTATTGGCTAGGGTTGGACCACACAGTCTAAGCTAATTCCGATTGGCTACTTTAAAGAGAGCAGGGGTATGAGACAGAGTGGCGGGGTGAGTAGTTTGCCGGGAAGGACGGTTAGGAACAGGTAACTAAAGGTGGCTTAGGTCAGAGCAGGTGACCAGGGGTGACTCAGGTCAAAGCGGATGACCAGGGTAAGTCAGGAACGAGCAGGTGACCAGGGGAACAGATGTGAGCTACTGATTAAAACGGGTGGAAAAGGTTGTTTACTGAAACTACGAGGACGTTAAACTTTACAATGGAGGACAAAGAACTGAACATACTGACATACCGATTCTTTGAAGAGAAATCTAGAACTCACTGTATCCAACAGCCAATATGGTGAAACCCCGTCTCTACTAAAAATACAAAAATTAGCCGGGTGTGGTGGCACACGCCTGTAGTCCCAGCTACTGGGGAGGCTGAGGCAGAAGAATTGCTTGAACCCGGGAGGTGGAGGTTGCAGTGAGTCAAGATGTGAGCCAAGATGGTGCCACTGCACTTCAGCCTGGGTGACAAAGCGAGATTCCGTCTCTAAATAAATAAATAAATAAATAAATAAATAAATAAATAAATCTCAGTCATAAATGTTGAGAGAAAGGAGACTAACATAAAAGAATACATGCTGTATGATTCAGTTTACATAAAGTTCAAAGCAGACAAACTCAATAGTATTAGAAGTCATTCATAGAAGGATGTAGCTGCTAAAAAAGAAGAAGCAAAAAGGATAGCGATTTTCTTGGTGGTGAAAATGACTGGGAACAAGCAGGAAGAGAGCATCTGGAGTGCCGGCAATGTTTTGTGTCTTGATCTGCATGCTGGTTACATAAGTGTGTTCACTTTGTGAAAATTCAGCAAGCTGGATACTTACTTTTAGTGCACTTGTCTGTACATGTGTTACACTGCATTTAAAAGTTTCATTAAAAAGGAAGTCTACAGTATGTGTTAGGTAGAATAATATCCCCCCAAAGTTGTACACATCCTAATCCCCAGAACCCAAGACTATGTTAGGTTATACAGCAAAAGGAAATTAAGGTTGCTAATCAGCGGTCCTTAAAATAGGGAGATTATCCTGGATTTTACAGGCGGACACAATGTAAACACAGGAGTCCTTAAAAGTGAAAGGGGAAAGTGGGGAGGCCAGGAGTTGGAGACCAGCCTGGGCAACACAGTGAGACCCCTTCTTTACAAAAATAAAAATAAATTAGCTGGGCATGATGGCATGCACCTGTAGTCCCAGCTATTTGGGAGGCTAAGGCAGGAGGATCACTTCAGCTCAGGAGTTTAAGGCTTCAGTGACCTGTGACCCTGAAAAAAAAAAAAAAAAGCTTGGAATGGCAAGGCAGAGAGTAAAAGAGATACAGACAATAGACAGAAGTAGGGGCAGGGTCAGAGAGAGACGCTATGCTGCTGGCTTTGAAGACAAAAGGTTCACAAGCCAAGAAATATGGGCCGCCTCAAGAATCTGAAAAAGACAAGGAAATCAATTATCTCCTAGAGCCTCCAGGAAGGAACTCAGTCCTGCCAACACCTTGATTTTAGCCTAGTGAGACCCATATTGGACTGCTTATTTATTTATTTATTTATTTATTTTTACTTTTTTTTTTTTTTTTTGAGACAGAGTCTGGCTCTGTCGCCCAGGCTGGAGTGCAGTGGCCGGATCTCAGCTCACTGCAAGCTCCACCTCCCGGGTTTACACCATTCTCCTGCCTCAGCCTCCTGAGTAGCTGGGACTGCAGGCGCCCGCCACCTCGCCCGGCTAGTTTTTTGTATTTTTAGTAGACACGGGGTTTCACCGTGTTAGCCAGGACGGTCTTGATCTCCTGACCTCGTGATCCCCCACCTCGGCCTCCCAAAGTGCTGGGATTGCAGGTGTGAGCCACCGCGCTCAGCCTTACTATTTTTTTTGCCCCCTCATGGGACAAAGTTAAAACCTTGTTGGACTTTTAACCTACAGAACTGTAAGATAACACACTTGCATTATTTAAACCCATTACATTTGTGGTAATGTTACAGCAGGAATAGGAAGCTAATACAGTTGGTGGGGGGGGAAGATCAAGTGTTCAGTTTTGGATGCATTCAGTGGCTGAACACGTTAGACGTCTTAAGTGGAGACGTTAAATAGGCAGTTGGATACATGACTCTGATGATTTCCAAGGCTCATAAGAACGGCCAGGTACTGAAAGCAAGAGTAACAGATCCCAAATACAGGGAAACAGTTTTGGCCACAGGAATAGGAATCCAAAAATAGGCTGGACAATTGGAGTGAAAAAATTTAAGTGCAGAGTCAGGGGAATATATTCTAGGGGTCAGCAAAAATGGGAGTTGGCCCTGAGGCAGCTTTCTGCCTTGGGCTCTTATTGCATCTTTACTTTAGTTTTTGTCCTCTATGGGTGTCTGTCTGTCTCTCTTTCTCTCTCTTTTTTTTTTTGAGATGGAGTCTCACTCTGTCACCCAGGTTGGAGTCCAGTGGCGCTACCTCGGCTCACTGCAACCTCCGCCTCCCGGGTTCAAGTGACTCTCCTGCTTCAGCCTCCCAAATAACTGGGACTACAGGCGCCTGCCACCATGCCCAGCTAATTTTTGTATTTTAGTAGAGACAGGGTTTCACCAAGTTGGTCAGGCTGGTCTTGAACTCCTGATCTCAGGTGATCTGCCCGCCTCGGCCTCCCAAAGTGCTAGGATTACAGGCATGAGCCACCACGCCCAGCTAATTTTTTGTGTTTTTAGTAGAGACGGGGTTTCGCCATGTTAGCCAGGCTGGTCTCGAACTCCTGACTTCAGGTGATCCACCTGCCTTGGCCTCCTAAATTGCTGGGATTATAGGCGTGAGCCACCACACCCGGCCGACTGAAGTGCTTTCTATCATTGTGGTTTTACCTTTTCTAAAATTTCATATAAATGGAATTGTACAACATGTAGTCTCTTTGTGTCTGGACTCTGTCACTCAACACAATCACTGTGAGATTCACTTATGTTGATGCGTGTATCAATAGTTCATTTTTATTGCTGAGTAGTATTTCATTCTATGGATGTACCATATTTTGTTTATCCCTTTGCCTGTTGAGAACATTTGGATTGTTTCCAGTTTGGAGTTATTATAAATAATGTAAAATTTGCCCTTTTTAAGTGAAGAGGGTGATCACAACTAAATCAAATTGGGTTTTATTTTTATTCCCCTCCCTGTGGGACACCAGTACCTGGGGAGAAGGATCCTTTTGTAAAATAAGGTGATGAAAACAAATCTCGTATATTTTGGTCATATTACTCCTTTAAATATCAGTATCTTGTGTTTATTTATTATTATCCTTCTTTTTTAGATACAGGGTCTCGCTCTGCCGCCCAGGCTGGAGTGCAGTGGCGCGAACATGGCTCACTGCAGCCTCGAATTCCTGGGCTCAAGATCCTCCTTTCTCAGCCTTCCCGAGCAGATGGGAATACAGGCGCGCGCCACTGAACTCGGCTAATATTGTAGTGTTTACTAAGTATCTGTAAATCCTAATCAATATAAGGAAAATAAATTTTTTTTAATGTTAGGCTCTTTGAGTTGTAGGAAAATAAATTCTAAAGCCTCTGAATTCAAAGACAAAAAATACAAGTCGCTCCCCTAGTGAGGCAAAATTTGGACGGCATTGAGTTTATCCGATGGAAACTAAGCGTGCAGAACCTATCTTTCGACCTGAAAAACTCTGAAGATGAAAGGATTCGATTTACTTACAAACAGGGACCCTGAGACACCTCTGGCTCCTGAACGCCCAGCAAAAGCGGGCAGCTGCTTTGCATGCCGGGACTTGTAGTCCCCGACAGAGTCACTTCAAGATGGCGGAGTTGCTAATGACGCGCGAAGGGGCGGGCCCAGAGGGAGTCTGCGCCGCGAGGGGATTGGGTGGTGCAGGAACTTGGCGGGCGGGAAGTAAAAACCAGGTGTTAAAACCTTTGCACTGGGTAAGGCCCAAGTCTCGCGAGAGCTTGGCAGGCCTCAGTGGAATATGGGGCCCGACTGATCATAAGGGGCATTTGTTGGGGGCGGAGCTTTGACGGGTGCTTCCCTGGAGCAGTTGGTGCCCGGGGGAGCCCCGTTCCGGCCGAGCCGCTTCAGCGGGGGACGTAGCCATGAAGGAAGAGAAGGAGCACAGGCCTAAGGAGAAGCGAGTAACCCTGTTAACCCCCGCCGGGGCCACAGGCAGTGGTGGTGGGACCTCGGGGGACAGCTCCAAGGGGGAAGATAAGCAGGATCGCAACAAGGAGAAGAAAGAAGCGCTGAGCAAGGTGCCCGGTCGGCCGCTGGCCCGGGAGAGGGCGGGACGGGTCCGCAGCGCGGGGAGGATGGCTGGGAATGGGGCTGGCCCCTTTCTCTCTCAGGTTCCCCTTCTTCTCTTCGCCTGAATGGAAGTCGCACCATCCTGGTTTATCCTTTCTCCCGAAATGGGGAGAGCCCCTCCCAGCCAAATCCTGGGTAGGGGCGAGAAAAAGGGGGGACTCCCCAAACGGGAAGGGTTTAGGTCAGAGCTGTGAGATGATAATGGGAGGAGAGAGCGACGGTATAAAGAATGAGGAACTAAAGGTGTAATTGGGGAGAAATGTTAAATACTGAAGGAGACATGAGGGATGGGAATATTATTCATGGAGGCGAGTTGGGGGAGATTCAGGGTGATTAATGGTACAGGAGGGTAGATCGAGAGCATCCTATTTTGAGAGCAATGGGTGGATTTTTTGTATTCGTTAGAGTTTTGAATTCTTAAGTTCAATGGGCAAGGATTTTGTTTTAAGATGTGTTGGACGTGGGAGAAACTTGTTACTAAATCAAGAGTTCGTGGCACCCACAAAGACCAGGGTTGGCTTACTAATTTCTTGCCACTAGATCTGTTAAAAAATGGGTGATCGAAAATGATGCACAAACCTGGTAAACTGCAGGGCTGCTGTAAAGAGCAAAACCTGAGATTTTTCCCTGCTCCAGGTGGTTCTCATTTCCAAGCTTTTTTTTTAAAACCGCGTTACTATTATGTTTGACTAATTCTGAGCATTGGGCTGCAGAATATTTTCTCCTGGGTTTTCACAAGTGATTTCATATTTTAAAAAGCCCAGCCTTCTTCAGGAACTGTGATTCTTTCAGGTATGAGAGAAAATTGATTTTTACTAATTTTATTTTCCTTATGCATTTCTTAAGGTGGTAATTCGAAGATTACCTCCCACTTTGACCAAGGAGCAGCTCCAGGAACATCTTCAACCTATGCCTGAGCATGATTATTTTGAGTTTTTTTCTAATGATACGAGGTAAAAAAAAAAAAAAAAAAAAAAAAAAAAAAAGAGGAAAGGGGTAAATGAAAAAGGTTTCTTTCACTCTTTTTATTCTACTGTTTTCCATTTAATTTTTGAGCTTGTCTTTAATATATGCATACTTGTAATTGGGCCAGACACCTGCAAGTACATTTACATAATTGCTTTCCTCTCTGCAGTTTGTATCCTCATATGTATGCCAGAGCATACATCAACTTTAAAAACCAAGAGGACATTATTTTGTTCAGGGATCGCTTTGATGGTTATGTATTCCTTGACAATAAAGGTGAGTTCTGGTAACTGAAATAAAAAGGGAATTTCTTTGTCATTTGTATGTTTAAGACAATGTGTGCATTGCGTTGCTTCCTAGGTGATAAAATGTGCAACATTTAAGTAAAGAGTTTTACACAGTTGATAAGCTCGTTGCAGTCTTATAAATAGACATGTGACTTTTCACAGTCCTTGGTTATTGTTATTAACTTACTATTTTTTAAATTTGATCAACTGAGTGAAATTGCAACTATTTTCTCCTCGTGTGACAAATTTTTTGCCCTGGCTTAAACCTGCTGTTTTGACTATAGAGTTTCAGCTGCAGTACTGATAAGTGACTCTTAAACTTGTTTGATAAGTTTTAAATATTTACTTCTTATTTTGCTTCAAAGACAAACATTTATTTAATTCACATCCATTAAGCCAACAGTTCCCAGTTGGGATACTGTTGAACATTCTCACAAAGTTGTACATAATTAAAACGTGAAACTTGATACATTGGCCGAGGCGGTGGCTCAGGCCTGTAATCCCAGCACTTTGGGAGGCCAAGGCGGGCGGATCACAAGGTCAGGAGATCGAGACCATCCTGGCTAACACGGTGAAACCCCGTCTGTACTAAAAATACAAAAAATTAGCCGGGCGTGGTGGCGGGTGCCTGCAGTCCCAGCTACTCGGGAGGCTGAAGCAGGAGAATGGCGTGAACCCAGGAGGCGGAGCTTGCAGTGAGCCGAGATCGCGCCACTGCACTCCAGCCTGGGCGACAGAGCAAGACTCCGTTCCAAAAAAAAAAAAAAGAAGAAGAAACTTGATACATCTCGCCTGTAATCCCAGCACTTTGGGATGCCGAGGCAAGTGGATCACGAGGTCAGGAGATCGAGACCAGCCTGGTCAACATGGTGAAACCCCGTCTCTACTAAAAATACTAAAAAAAATTAGCCAAACACGGCGCCTGTAATCCCAGCTACTCAGGAGGCTGAGGCAGAAGAATCGCTTGAACCCAGGAGGCAGAGGTTGCAGTGAGCCGAGATCACGCCACTGCACTCCAGACTGGCAAGAGAGCCAGACTCTGTCTCAAAAAAAAAAAAAACTTGATACTTCTCTTACTTTATATCTAGAAAGGTCCAGTCTATAGGCAAGACACATTTCTGCTTTAACACTCTATTATATGCTACCTACAACATTTAGCCAGAGAATGTCTAAGCTGCCATTTGCCACTTTTCTTTTTGGTTTGCAATTATAGGTAAATAGTGTGTCTTCTTGTTTAGTTTTGATTTTTTCAATATTCCTTCAAAGTTGGTAAAAATTAAATTTTTGTCAGGGACTATGCCAGTAAAAATTGAAGGATTGCCAGTGTTTGTCCAACTTTTATTAATCTCCCCAAGCCAGCTATTTTTCCACTGCCACTATTTTATTCCAGTAGATATATAACTAGATTCTAGTTACTTAGCCTGGAAATCTGAGTTGTGTTTAATTTTTTCCTTTTTTAAAATCTCTTACATGTAAGTTATGAATCTTGTCAATTTATTGTTTATCTTTTGAGACAGGGTCTCCACCCAGGTTGGAGTGCTGTGCCACAATCACAGCCCACTGCAGCCTGGAATTCGTGGACTCAAGCAACCCTCCCACCTCAGCCACCTGAGTAGCTGGGACTACAGATGCATGTCACCATGCCTGGCTAATTTTCTTTAAATTTTTTTATAGGGATGGGGTCTTGCTATGTTACCCAGGCTAGTCTTGAACTCCTGGGTTCAAGTGATCCCCCCACCTCAGCCTCCCAAAGTGCTGGGATTACAGGTGCAGGCCACCGTACCCAGCCCAACACCACTTATTAAAGAAACTATCTTTTCCCCATTGTGGTTTTTGTTTGTTTGTTTGTTTTGTTTTGTTTTTAAATCTTAGAGACAAGGTCTGCTTATATTGCCCAGGCTGGATTTTATTGTTTTTTTAATATTTTGTTCACCTAGACTTACAGTCACCCTTTATGTTCTCATCACTTAATGTCTAGACAACCACTGTCTCTAAACTTACAGGATTTTCCATTTTGCCATTCTTGTATAATTATATTGCCATGAAATTAATCTTTTTGAAAATAATGATTTAAATTAACGGTTGGGGGAAAAAAGTCCAAACTCCTTAGCCTGGTAGTCAGGGTCCTCCATATTCTGGCCTCACTTCTGTTTCTTCAGCCTGTCTTCCACAATTTCCCTCTGTTTCAGTCTGGTTTATCTATTCCTTCTCAAATATATTTTGGTTTTTGGTTTGTATTTTTGTTTTTTTCATTTTCTTTTCTTTTTTTCTTTTCTTTTCTTTTTTCTTTTTTTTTTTTTCTTTTTTTTTTTTTTTTGAGACAGAGCCTTACTCTGTCACCCAGGCTGGAGTACAGTGGCACAATCTTGGCTCATTACAACCTCCGCCTTCTGGGTTCAAGCAATTCTCGTTCCTCAGCCTGTCGACTTAGCTGGGATTACAGGTATGTGCCACTACGCCCAGCTAATTTTTGTAATTTTAGTAGGGATGGGGTTTTACCATGTTGACCAGGCTGGTCTCGAACTTCTGGCCTCAAGCAATCCACTCGCCTCAGCCTCCCAAAGTGCTGGAATTACAGGCGTGAGCTACCATGCCTGGCCTGATATATCACAGTTTTGAAGCTAATCTGATTCTGTACTCACTGGGATTCTCAACATAATTTTTCCTCCATGACTGCTTTGCAATGCCTTCTGGTCAATTCTATTTATTTATTTATTTTTGCTTATGTCTATATGCCAATGATTTAAGGATAGGATACCTTGTTTTTGACATTCTGTGACAGGGTGCTTGTGAATTTTTTTTCCCATTAGTCACTTGAGGGTTTTATATTAAAATATAACTCACCTATAGTAAAATTCATCCTCTTAAAGCGTACAATTCAGTGGTTTCTGATATATTCACAAAGTAGTACAACCATCAGTACTAATTCCAGAATGTTTTCATCCCTCCAAAAAGAAACCCATATCTATTAGTAGTTACCTCCCATTCTCTCCCTCCAGCCCCTGGCAACCACTAATCTACTTTATGTATCTATGATTTCCCTCCATTTCATGTAAATGTAATCATACAATATGTGGTCTTTTCTGACTGGCTTTTTTTACCTAGCACAATGTTTTCAAGGTCCATCCATGTTGTAACATATAACATGTCATTACCTCATTCCTTCTGCATTTTTTTTTTTAACGGAGTCTCGCTCTGTAGCCCAGGCTGGAGTGCAGTGGTGCGATCTCGGCTCACTGCAAGCTCTGCCCCCCGGTTTCACGCCATTTTCCTGTCTCAGCCTCCCGTGTAGCTGGGACTACAGGCACCCGCCACCACGCCCGGCTAATTTTTTTTTTTTTTTTTTATGTATTTTTAGTAGAGATGGGGTTTCACCGTGTTAGCCAGGATGATCTCGATCTCCTGACCTCGTGATCCGCCCGCCTCGGCCTCCCAAAGTGCTGGGATTACAGGCGTGAGCCACTGCGCCCAGCCTTCCTTCTGCATTTTTAAAAATTGTAAAATACACATAACATAAAATTTACCATCTTAACCATTTTAAGTGTACAGTTCAGTAGCATTAAAGTATATTCACACTGTTGTGCAACAATCTTGGGAACTTTTTCGTCTTTCAAAACTGAAACTCTTTACCCATTAAACAACTTATTTCCTTTCCTCCAGCCCCTGGCAACCACCATTATACTTTGTGTCTCTATGAGTTTGACTACTCTAGGTACCACATATAGGTGGAAACATACAGTGTCTGTCTGGCTTATTTCATTTAGCATAATATTCTCAAGGTGTATCCATGTTGTAGCATGTGTCAGAATTTTCTTTTCTTTTTTTTTTTTTTTTTTTTTTTGAGATGGAGTCTGGCTCTGTTTCCCAGGCTGGAGTGCAGTGGTGCGATCTCAGCTCACTGCAACCTCCGCCTCCTGGGTTCAAGCAATTCTCTAGCCTCAGCCTCCCAAGTAGCTGGGATTACAGGTGCCCACCACCACGCCTGGCTAATTTTTTTTGTATTTTTGGTAAAGACGGGGTTTCACTGTGTTGGCCAGGCTTGTTTCGAACTCCTGACCTCAAGTGATCTGCCTGCCTCAGCCTCCCAAAATGCTAGGAATTACAGGCATGAGCCACTGCCCCCAGCCTCATTTTTAAGACTAATATTCCATTATATATATATATACCACATTTTGTGTATCCATTCATCTGTCAAGGGGTATTCGAGTTGCTTCCACTCTTGGCTATTGTGAACAATATTGTTATGAACACAGATGTGCAAATATTCGAGTCCCTGCTCTCACTTCTTTTGGATATATACCGAGAAGTGGAATTTCTGGGGTCATTTGATAATTCTATTTTTATTTTATTATTTATTTATTTGTTTATTTTGAGACGGAGTCTATCTGTGTCACACAGGCTGGAATACAGTGGCACGATTTCGGCTCACTGCAACCTCCACCTCCCAGGTTCAAGCAATTCTCCTGCCTCAGCCTCCTGAGTATCTGGGATTACAGGCACAGGCCACTACACCCTGCTAATTTTTTATATTTGTGGTAGAGATGGAGTTTCACCATGTTGGCCAGGCTGGTCTCAAACTCCTGACCTCAGGTGATCTGCCGGCCTCGGCCTCCCAAAGTGCTGGGATTACAGGTGTGAGCCTCTGCGCCCTGCCGGTAATTCTTTTTTGTTTTTTGCTTTGTTTTTTGTTTTTTTGAGATGGAGTTTCACCCTTGTTGCCCAGGCTGGAGTAAGTACAATGGTGCGATCTTCCCTCATTGCAACCTCCACCTCCTGGGTTCAAGCGATTGTCCTGCCTCAGCCTCCTGAGTAGCTGGGATTACAGGTGCCCACCACCACACCCAGCTAATTTTTGTACTTTTAGTAGAGATGGGGTTTTACCATGTTGGTCAGGCTGGCCCGGTAATTCTATTTTTAATGTTTTATGGAACTGCCATACTGTTTTCCATGGCAGCTGCATCATTGTACATTCCCACCAATACATGAGTGTTCCAGTTTCTGCACATCTTTGCCAACACTTGTTATTTCCTGCTTTTTTGATAGTAGTCCTCCTAATAGGCGTGAGATGATACCTCATTGTGGTTTTGATTTGCATTTCCCTAATGACTAGTAATGTTGAACGTATTTCCATATGCTTGTTAGCCATTTGTATACTGTCTTTGAAGAAATGTCATTCAAGTGTTTTGACCATTTTTTAAATTGGGTTATTTGGTTTTTTGTTGTTGAGTTACAGGAGTTCTTTATATATTCTAGATATTACCCCTTATCAGATAATATGGTTTACAAATATTTCTCCCATTCCATGGGTTGCCCTTTCACTCTGTTGATTGTGTCTTTTGATGCACAGAAGTTTCTAATTTTGACATAGTCCAATTTATCTATTTTTTACTTTTTTTAAATAAGAGATATACTTTATATTTTTGTTTTATTGCGGTAAGAACACTTAACATGAGATCTGCCCTCTGTATTTTTACTTTTGTTGGCTGTGCTTTTGGTGACCTGGTGTATTTTTTTTAAGTGTTAATAGATTTTTCCCCAGCTTTATTGAGCTATAATTGACAAATAAAATAATATATATTTAAATTTTACTGTGTGATAATTGTTTTGTTTTGTTTTGTTTTGTTTTGTTTTTGAGATGGAGTCTCGCTCTGTCGTCCAGGCTGGAGTGCAGTGGCTGGATCTCAGCTCACTGCAAGCTCCGCCTCCCGGGTTTACGCCATTCTCCTGCCTCAGCCTCCCGAGTAGCTGGGACTACAGGCGCCAGCCACCTCGCCCGGCTAGTTTTTTGTATTTTTTAGTAGAGATGGGGTTTCACCGTGTTAGCCAGGATGGTCTCGATCTCCTGACCTCGTGATCCGCCCGTCTCGGCCTCCCAAAGTGCTGGGATTACAGGCTTGAGCCACCGTGCCCGGCCTTTTTTTTTTTTTTTTTTTTTTTTTTTTTTTTTACCAGGCTGGGGTACAGTGGCACAATCTCAGCTTACTGCAACCTCTGCCTCCCGGGTTCAAACGATTCTCCTGCTTCAGCCTCCCAAGTAGCTGGGATTACAGGCATGCACTACCACGCCTGGCTAATTTTTGTATTTTTATTTATTTTTATTTTTATTTACTTATTTTTTTGAGATGGAGTCTCACTCTGTCGCCCAGGCTGGAGTGCAGTGGCGTGATCTCGGCTCACTGCAATCTTTGCCTCCCGAGTTCAAGCGGTTGTCATGCCTCAGCCTCCGGAGTAGCTGGGATTGCAGGTGCGTGCCACCATGTCCAGCTAATTTTTGTGTTTTTAGTAGAGACAGTGTTTCACCATGTTGGCCAGGCTGGTATCAAACTCCTGACCTCAAGTGATCATCCCGTCACCTCGGCCTCCCAAAATGCTGGGATTATAGGCGTGAGCCACTGTGCGTGGCCCAACGTGATTATTTTATATATGTATACATTGTGAAATGATTACCACAATCAAGTTAACACATTCATCACCTCACATAACACATCACCTCACATAGTTACACTTTTTAAAAATAACAGCTTTATTGAGATATAATTCACATGCCTGAAATATTCACCCTTTAAAGTATACAGTTCAGTGAATTTTAGTATATCCATAGACTTGTGAGCCTATCACCACAATCTAAATTTAGAACATGTTCATCACCCCTCAGAGAAACCCCACCCATTAGTTGTCACTCCTCATTCTTCTCACCACTTCTACCCCAAACTTCAGGCAGCTACTAATCTACGTTCCGTCTCTATAGATTTGCCTATTTTTGAGATTTCTAACATTTTTAAATGAAAATTAGTTTGTAGGGTCTTTTTCACATTAAAATATCACATTTTATAAGTTGAATTTAAATGAATATTTTACTTCCATGCCGTATTGTTTCATTATGTTATCAGTGTGAATTTGTGGCTCCTTTTGTACTGTGTTGATTATGGTTGTGCCAGTGTGCTTTATGCCTTTGGGAGACCCTCTTCAGAAGACTGCCATCAAAAAAGTCCTAGAAAGCAATGGGTTGATTCCCTTATATCCACTTTTGACATTTTCTTTGTTATAGCAAGTGTGGTATTTTTTTTCTAAACAGGTCAGGAATATCCTGCTATAGTAGAATTTGCACCTTTTCAAAAAGCTGCAAAAAAGAAGACTAAGAAAAGAGATACCAAAGTCGGGACTATCGATGATGGTATAGTATAGCTCTAATTATATAATGTTATTGCTGTGGGGTTTTGAAAAATAATATCTTTGCGAGAGTTAATTCGACCCCAAAATTTTAAATTAGAAAATATACAAAATAAAGTAAGTGAGAAATGTTATCTGCCGATGGAAGCTTTGCTTAATTGTTAGAATAGAGAGGGTTTCTTGCACAGAATTTCTGCTCTCTTTGGCTAGGGCGTTTCATTCTTCAACCATTGAACAATATAATGTTGACTATTGACTAACAAATCATCATAGGTTTATTGATTAGAAAATAGTGGAAAGGCCGGACGTGGTGGCTCACGCGTGTAATCCCAGTACTTTGGGAGGCCAAGGCAGACGGATTACCTGAGATCAGGAGTTCAAGATCAGCCTGACCAACATGGAGAAACTCTGTCTCTACTAAAAATATAAAATTAGCCGGGTATGGTGGCACATGCCTGTAATCCCAGCTATTTGGGAGGCTGAGGCAGGAGAATTGCTTGAACCCGGGAGGCAGAGGCTGCAGTGAGCTGAGATCGTGCCTTTGCACTCCAACCTGGGCAACAAGAGCGAAACTCCGTCTCAAATAAAAAAAAAAGAAAAAGAAAATAGTGGACAAAAAATCAGGTTTCAAAGTTTAGCAGGTGCTTCTTGAGGCCTCACCATTTTTATGATTATTTATTTGACTTTTGGTTTCCATTTATAAAGAAGAAGGTTTGAACTGTCGTAGGAAAATTTCCATACCCAGGTAACTTTATATAAAGTAGCTGAAGTTGTCCCTCCTATTTTCTGGTCTTTGAATATACAGTTAGCTACACACATAGTATTAGGTTGAACAGGAATAGAAGAACTGAGACCAGGTGCGGTGGCTCACACCTGTAATCCCAGCACTTTGGGAGGCCAAAGCAGATTAGCTGAGGTCAGGAGTTCGAGACCAGCCTGGCCAACATGGTGACACACCCCATCTCTACTAAAAACACAAAAATTATCTAGGCATGGTGGCAGGCACCTGTAATCCCACCTACTTGGGAGGCTGCTGAGGAAGAAGAATTGCTTGAACCCAGGAGGCGGAGGTTGCATTGAGCCGAGACCACGCCATTGCACTCCAGTCTGGGCAACGAGCAAAACTCTGTCTCAAAAAAAAAAAAAAAAGAAAGAAATACAATAACTGAAAAACCAAAATAATTGCCATTTAAGGTATACTGGCTCCAGGTTTTGAGACCTCTGTAATGTTATGTTAGATAGCTGTTATACAACTCTTTATGTTGGATAAGGACTTAGGCCCATATTTTATATCAGATTGATGTTTTAGAATCATCTAGTTTAATTTCCATCATTTGTT
The DNA here is from genome assembly GCF_007565055.1 of Rhinopithecus roxellana. NCBI lineage: Eukaryota > Metazoa > Chordata > Mammalia > Primates > Cercopithecidae > Rhinopithecus > Rhinopithecus roxellana. The sequence goes on along the minus strand of NC_044555.1, from coordinate 93,512,530 downwards.
AGTATTACAGGTATTTTATAAAAAAAAAAACACAGTAAAGACTCAATAACACATAGCTGTGATATTGGTTTTATTACAGATTTAGATCTGGAAGACTTGATCAAGTGACATATAGAAACAAGCAATATAGTGACTTAGATGTGTCACCCTTTCTGATGTCAGAGGTCTAGGAGAGAACTCCAGGAATTACCATCACCTCAAGTGCCACACCTAGGACTTCTCTCTAATTTATCTTTTTGGAACATCTAACTTAGTAGGACAGTGACTTTTAAAAGCAAACTATATAATACCCCTAGTGGTTCTGTTATAATGCATGGTGTCTCATTTTTCCTGACCTCCGTGTTATACCAGATTCCTATAGTGAGTATCAGTTATAGGAGTTCTGAGAGCAAATGACCAATTAAGCTCTAAATAGTCTACCTTGTGGGTATGGTTTGGTTTTTTTTTCATCTTCCATGAAGTAAAAAATTATCGTATTTGATAAATCAGTATCCTAGATAATGTCTTCTTTTTTGCTTAAAGTCTATGATGTTTTCTGTTTCCTTAAATGATTATTTAGATCCAGAATATAGAAAGTTTTTGGAAAGTTATGCCACAGATAATGAGAAAATGACATCTACTCCGGAGACACTGCTAGAGGAAATAGAAGCAAAAAATAGAGAATTAATAGGTAAGTGGGCAAAAGGAATTAGGGCAACAGCCTTTTCATCACAGTACCTAAGTCTGTCTCCTACCTCCATCAGTTGCTAGCTGTGTGACTTTGGGGAAGTTACTAGCTTCTCTGAGACTGTTACTGTAAAATGCGGATGGTAATACCTGCCTCACAGCATTATGAGAATTCATTAATAAGGTGGGAAAAATTCTTCGACCTATTTAGTGTCACACAAATGTAATATCAATACAAAAAGTTTGATGGCTGATAAGGAACGTTTAGACAGTGGTAAGCCTTTGAAGGTCAATTGGTATTTCCTAGTAATAAGTTCATATTCCTGAAAAAATTTTAACTTGAAAATACTGAAAAATGAAATTAGTTACTGCAAAATTGAAAACTGCTTGAGGAATTCTAGCTTGGATGTTGGTTCTCAGTAATAGGCTGTCACTACTGTATCAGTAGCTATAAACATGAGCATAATCTTTGACCCAGGATTTCCACTCAGGAATTTATCCTAAGGAATATGTGGGGTTTTTTTGTGTTTTGTTGTTGTTGTTGTTGTTTGCTTTCTCTCTCTTTTTCTCTTTCCCTCTCTCTCTCTGTCTCTCTCTCTCTCTCTCTCTCTCTGTGTGTGTGTGTGTGTGTGATGAGTCTTGCTCTGTCGCCCAGGCTGGAGTGCAGTGGCACAATCTCGGCTCACTGCAACTTCTGCCTCCCGGGTTCAGGCGATTCTGCTGCAGTATCTGGATTCTCCCAAGCAGCTGGAAGTACAGGCACCCGCCACTACACCTGGCCAATTTTGTGTTTTTAGTAGAACCGGGGTTTTCACCATGTTGGCCAGGCTGATCTCGAACTCCTGACCTCAAGTGATCTGCCAGCCTTGGCCTCCAAAAGTGCTGGGATTACAGGCATGAGCCACTGTGCCCGGCCAGGAATATGTGTTTTAAAAAATGGCTGTAAGGCTAATAGCTTATTCAGAATGTTGAAAATGAAAAATATTCTTCCAAAACTTGACTTTTATTAATGGATACATAGTATAAGCCCATTTCTGGTAACTTTCTTAGAATAAATTCCCAGAAGTGAAATTATGGGGTCAAAAGGATTAGATATTTTTAGCCCCTTCCCCCCAACTTCTTCCAGTTGAACAAGTTTACTTATGCTCAGTAAAACAAGAGAATGTCCTAAGTACTTAATTCTCATCAATTGGGAATAACTCTTTTAAGAAATTATTTTGTTGTTTTAATTTGAATTTCTTCACTTTTTAAAAGGTATTTTAATCCCATATTGTTGAAATCGAATGCTGTAAAACTTCTTTCTGATATTACAATTGTGATCTTTCTGCATAAGGGGTGTACACATTTTCCCACCTTGGGTGGTTGGCAGGGAATGTCAGAAATGGAATCCTTTCTAGGGGTTGATAAGTATTATTAATAATCTGTTTACATTTATGTAGCTAAAAAGACAACCCCACTTTTGAGCTTCCTGAAAAACAAGCAGGTAAATCTTTTGTCTTTATAGTTCTCTCAGTACTTTAATTTCATTGCTTTGCATTCTATAGACATTTTAAGAGCATTGGGTTTCTAGAGGATAAATAGCTTCTTTTTCCACCATTACTCTTTAAGGATTTGCCTTGTTGGTCTCACTTTCTGGCCCTCTCCTTCACTCTGGTTGTTGGACCAGGAGTTCACTCTACAAACCTAGAATGTTCTTAGGTTGTGCCAGAGACACTCTTTTGATATTCTGAAAGCCTCTGGAGAGATAGTAAGGCAGCAGTGGAAGACTAATATTAGCAGGTCCTGGTCTTCATTGCCTTTCGTTTTCTGGGTGGAGTGGGGGTAACAGTGATAGAATACCACTTTGTAGAAAGTAGGAAGGAAAGATTATTCAGTCGGGGGTCTACCATGCCTTCGGGATTGATTAGGGTTTTGGTGATGATTATTTGAAGACTTGTGTTGATGTTTCTTTCTAGAGAATGAGAGAAGAAAAGAGAGAAGAAAGAAGGAGGAGAGAAATAGAAAGAAAAAGACAAAGAGAAGAAGAGAGGAGGAAATGGAAAGAAGAAGAGAAACGAAAAAGGAAAGATATAGAAAAGTTAAAGAAGATAGACAGAATTCCAGAAAGGGACAAATTAAAGGATGAACCAAAGATTAAGGTATAAGAGTACTGAAACTGACTGCATGTTGCTAAAAATTGCATGTGTCTACTTCTTTAAATATGCATGTGTCTTGTGTTGGTGTAAATGAATTTTTTGTTTTGTTTTTGCTCTTTTGGGGGGAAGTGATCCAATAAAAATCTTTCCTGTAATGCTAATAGTATTAGTTTTTAAATTTAAGATCATTTAAAAGGATTTAGTAGTATATTATTTCTTCGGTGCAGATCTGTGCTATTTTTGTCATTGAAAATGTTTGATTTGTAGACTACTGTCCTCTAAATTCATAGTAAATGAGGGCTTAGGGCTGGCTGGCATGATTTATGGGTTTTATTCAGCTTTTCCTTCATAATTGATACATGAAGTTACCTCATTTGTTTGTTTTCCACTGTCTTCAGGTACACAGGTTTCTGTTACAAGCTGTGAATCAGAAAAATGTAAGGACCAAGTACATGATACAGAGCATCTAGTATCATGTCACACACACAGGTCTTAGCTAATAAGTCCTTTTGGTGGTGGTGGTGGTAGTGTTACTTGTTGAAAACCCCTTCAGATTGACTTGAGTCTTCTTAAAAGCTGAACTATTTTATTATAAATTTCTACTTTAAAAGGAAGCCCAGGTGACTTCCTGATGCTCTGCTGTGTTCCCAGAAGCTTCATTGATATACAGATGGAGGACAACCATGCCTCATCTTCTTATACGCTTCTCATAACTGGCTGCCTTGTGGGAGGACTAGGGATAAATACCCTGCATTATGTGCCTTTCCCTCTCATATGACTCCCATAGTATTTTCCTGCATATAGCTGGGAATCTGTGAGCAGCAGATTCGGATTCATGCATTGCATTTGGGAAGAAGAAAATCTGCAGAAAGATCCCAACCTTGCCACTTCCCTTCTGAGGGCATGGCTTGGGTAGCCCTTGTTTCAACATATTTCCTGGAGAAGTACTAGTACCTAGTACTTCAGATAAAGTCAAAGAAAATCTCACAGAGAGGGTGGCAGGGTCTCCTTATTTTATTTCCTGAAAACTCAGCAGTTTATGTAGTAAGGGTTCCCTAAGTCTCTACGGGGCTCATTACTGGTGATGAGGGGCTTGGGGGAGGACGGAGTTTCTCATCTTAATTCTTTCCAGCAATCTCTCTGTCTGCTATGCCACAAGTGACTTGACTTGCTATTCCTAACAATCAGCAAGGCAGAAGGTAGAGCCAGCCATGCTAGAGACATTCATTAATGTTCTTATTAGAGTAATGAACACCTTGGTTTCTAATAAGGATGTTCATTGGAGAAATAAGAGCACTTCCAATGAAATCTGTACATGGTATCCTCACTTCACACTGGTGCTTCTCAGTATGCATTTTGGACTCACCATTTGCAGTGGCTGTCTGCGTGCCAAAGTGCTTTGTGCTTATATCTTGTGGTGCTTTGCCTTTTGCTTAGTAATTTATGTGATGCCTTCACCCTGAGATGAACCTTGTATGATGCCTTCACTCTGAGACTTGAAATTCTTCTGTTTTGCCTAAGAATCTCTCTGATTATCCAACACTTGGAGGTATTCTCGAGAGATTTATAGCAGGGATGTGAGAAACAATGGCATTTTTGAACATGTGTCAGTATCTATGGCATTGAATACAGAGTTCCTACTCAGTAGAGATGGAACTTCACTATTTGGTTGTATAAGGCATTTAGATTTTTAAATCAAATGCCAAATAATTCTTGTTGTTCATCTCTAATGGCAAGATAATTGTACCATCATAAGTATGTTATTCTCAGGCTCAAGGCAAAATTATTCCTGCAATGGATCTCTCCTTTGGTGACCAAGATATTTGTCATTCCAAGCACTACATAAAAACAGTCCCAACAGAAATGATCTGCCTAGCACTTAAAATTTGTGGGCTATTTCCCATCAAGTTATGTCAAAATGCTGGTTTGCTACAGAAGCATACTTCGAAGTATGCATTGGTTCACTTAAAGGTTGACCCACTTAAAGCCAAAGGAGGCCGGGCACAGTGGCTCACACCTGTAATCCCAGCACTGTGGGAGGTGGAGACAGAAGGATGGTGTGAGCCCAGGAGTTTGAGACCAACCTGGGCAACATGGTGAGACCCTGTCTCTACAAAAAAATTTAAAAATTAGCCAGATGTAGTGGCGTGCACCTGTTGGCCCAGCTACTCAAGAGGCTGAGGCAGGAGGATCACTTGAGCCCAGGAGGTCAAGGTTGCAGTGAGCCATGTTCATGCCACTGCACTCCAGCATGGGCAACAGAGCGAGACCCTGCCTCAGAATAAAAGCCAAAGGAGTCTTGATCCTATTGCCACAAAGTGATTAAACCACTTAGTTCAAGTGGATAACACTTTAATAGCATCCTTTTAGTAAATTACTGCTCTCGTGCACTAGTTGTTCACCTGAAAGGTTAAGCGCACCTGCAGAGATAGGGGGCCTTGTCTAGTCTAAATTTTAAATATTTGGTATACTGGGTTTTTAATAGAATCAGAAGATAGTGTCCCAGCCTTCAAAATAAAAATAAACATTTTCTTTTTAAAGCTGCTCAAGAAGCCAGAAAAAGGAGATGAAAAAGAATTGGACAAAAGAGAAAAAGCCAAGAAATTGGACAAAGAGAATCTCAGTGATGAAAGAGCCAGTGGGCAAAGTTGTACATTGCCCAAGCGTTCTGATAGTGAACTTAAAGATGAAAAACCAAAGAGGTCAGTAGTCAAGGACTCTTTGTTATGTTTGATTTATACATGCTAGTTTTGCTGCTATGTCCTAGGCATGTACCTGAATTAAGATAAGCTGTTTTATGCAGGGCAGGGGGATGAGGAGGAACGGTTTCAGATGTATCCTTGTATCTTGATCTGAGTGAATGGTTTTGGGGTTTTGTTCCTTTTTAAAACACTAGTATTTTTCACTCTGCTCTAAAAGTGCAACCTCATTGCAGGGGCCAAATCAGAATCACAGTGTTCTGCATTTGTGATTACAAGATCTTTCAGGGTTCTGTCTCAGAGTTGTTTTTCATGCAGACCTGAAGATGAGAGTGGCAGAGACTACAGGGAGAGGGAACGGGAATATGAACGAGATCAGGAGCGCATTCTTCGAGAAAGAGAGAGGCTGAAGCGGCAAGAAGAAGAGCGCCGTAGGCAGAAGGAGCGCTATGAGAAAGAGAAGACTTTTAAGAGAAAAGAAGAAGAAATGAAAAAAGAGAAAGACACACTTCGGGATAAAGGAAAGAAGGCTGAAAGTACAGAATCAATAGGCAGCTCAGAAAAAACTGAAAAGAAAGAAGAAGTGGTCAAGAGAGATCGAATAAGAAACAAGGTGCTGATTGTCATTAAACTTGTTTATGAGGGTTTTTTTTTTCCCCTTTCCTGCAAGTGTAAAGAAAGGGCTAGTTCACTGTTGTTATAGAATTTTTTAAAGGGGAACTTTAATAATCTGCAAGTTTTTGTTTTTCTTTTTTTTTTTTTGAGACGGAGTCTTGCTGTGTTGCCCAAGCTGGACTGCAGTGGCGCAATCTCGCTCACTGCAAGCTCCGCCTCCTGGGTTCACGCCATTCTCCTGCTTCAGCCTCCCGAGTAGCTGGGACTACAGGCACCTACCACCATGCCTGGCTAATTTTTTTGTGTGTTTATAGTAGAGTCGGGGTTTCACCGTGTTAGCCAGGATGGTCTTGATCTCCTGACCTCGTGATCTGCCTGCCTCGGCCTCCCAAAGTGCTGGGATTACAGCATGAGCCACCATGCCTGGCCAACTTTTTTTCAGTCTTGGCTGGGCTTTTATTAACTTACTATCGAAATTGTAAACATACACAAAAGTAGAATAGAGAATAGTATGATGGGCCAGGCGCAGTGGCTTACACTTGTAATCCCAGCACTTTGGGAAGCTGAGGTGGGTGGATTGCTAGAGCCTAGGAGTTCTAGACCAGACTGGCCAACATGGTGAAACCCCGTCTCTACTAAAAATACAAACATGGCCGGGCGCGGTGGCTCAAGCCTGTAATCCCAGCACTTTGGGAGGCCGAGACGGGCGGATCACTAGGTCAGGAGATCGAGACCATCCTGGCTAACACAGTGAAACCCCGTCTCTACTAAAAAAAATACAAAAAAAAAAAAAAATACAAACATCAGCTGGATGTGGTGGTGTACACCTGTAATCTCAGCTCATGCAGGCTGGAGTGCAGTGGCACAATCTTGGCTCACCACAACCTCCACCTCCGGGGTTCAGGTGATTCTCCTGCCTCAGCCTCCCGAATAGCTGGGACTACAGGTGCGAGCCACCATGCCTGGCTAATTTTTGTATTTTTAGTAGAGACGGGGTTTCACCATGTTGGCCAGGCTGGTCTCGAACTCCTGACCTCAGGTGATTCTCCTGTCTTAGCCTCCCAAAGTGCTGGGATTACAGGCGTGAACCACCGTGCCCAGCCTAATGTCTTTTTTTAATAGGACCTAAACAAATTCCACTAATTATACTTGCTTGAAATGTCTCCTTCAGTTCTCTTTTGTTTTTAATGTATTTTTTGAGACAGTCTTGCTGTGTCACCCAGGCTGGAGTGCGGTGGCATAATCTCAGCTCACTGTAGCCTCAACCTCCTGGGCTTAAGCGATCCCCCCCACCTCAGCCTCCAGAATACCTGAGACTACAGGCATGTATCACCATGCCCAGCTAATTTTTAAGTTTTTTTGTAGAGATGAAGTCTCCCTATGTTGCTCAGGCTGGTGTCAAACTTTTGAGCTCAACCGATCCTCCCAAAGTATTGGGAATACAGGTGTGAGCCCTGCACCCAGCCAAGTTTTCTTTTAATCTAAACAATTTCCCCTTCTCTTGTTTTCCTACCATTTGTTGCAGAAACCAATTTGTCTTGTAGGGCTTTTCCTGTTCTGAATTGGCAGATTACATCCCTGTGGTGTTAACATGTTCCTCTATCTTCTGTGCTTCCTCTAAAACTGGCACTTAGGGCCTGGCATGATGGCTTATGCCTGTAATCCCAACAGTTTGGGAGGCCAAGTCAGGAGGATCACTTGAGCCCAAGAGTTGGAAACCAGCCAGGGCAACATAGGGAGAACCCGTTTGTACTAACAATGTAAGAACACAGCCCAGCGTGGTAGCACGTGCCTATAATCCCAACTACTAGGGACCTGAGGTGGGAGGATCATTTGAGTGTGGAATGTTGAGGCTGCAGTAAGCCATGATCGTCCCACTTGCTCTTCAGCCTGGGTGACAGGGTAAGGCCCTATCTCCAAAAAATAATTTACCCAAGCATATAAAATAGTAATTACAAAATGGTTGCTTTTCTTTGGAGATGGAGAGAGGAAGTAGGCAAGTTGTCATTTACCATGCCCTCACATTTTTGGTCTTAAATGACTTCACTTGAGTATATATTCATACATAACTATGACTCTTTAAAATCCCATATAAAAGCTTAATAGCATTGTTGTAACAGTAACATATTTTATTGTACTTCAGGATCGTCCAGCGATGCAGCTTTACCAACCAGGAGCTCGAAGCCGAAATCGACTCTGTCCCCCTGATGACAGCACCAAGTCTGGAGATTCAGCAGCAGAAAGGAAGCAGGAAAGTGGTATTAGCCATAGAAAAGAAGGAGGAGAGGAGTGATAAGTCCAGATGGCCTTAGGTGTCCTGACTGTCTAGGCAGCCAAAGAGCACACGTTAAGCAATCCAGAAGTGCCTTCAGGGCAAAGGAATAGAGAGAAAGGGAGTCGCTGTGCTGGTGGGGTACACTGCAGAGGAGTAAGTCTTGTGTCAAAGCAGGAATCTGATCTGAGGTTCAGAATTGGAAGTACAATTTCATTGCTTTTGCAATTTCTACAATTAATTTTAAAGTGTCAGAAAAAGGTGACAGCGAGGACATGCATTGCAATTTGCAGGGGGAATTGTCAAGGAAGACTTCATCACATATGACACGAGAGAAAAGTAAGAGCTGGTTCTAAAATCAAAAGCTGTTGTTCATCCTGAATTGAATTTTCTGAATTTGGGTAGAGCAGAGTCGCTTTGAAGCCTTGTTCCGATCTAGTTCTATTGCATTGTTGATGATAAGTGTTGACTTTGGGTAGTGTAGAAGCAACAAGCATGTCCTTGTAGTACAAGTACAGTGAAGGATAGATCACACTTTCATTGATGCAAAAATTTAAATAGTTATGTTACTTCTGTATCCAGTGTCCTAAAGTTTTAGGATCAGTTTTAGTTTTTTGTTTGCTTATATGAGCTTAGCATAAAGAATATTTTTAAACATCATGTTTTGTCTTCAGCATTTTTTCTATTAAGAGGTGAAATGTAGTCCTTGTTTGATTCTTGACAATCCAGTGTGTGTTTGATCTTAGGTCTCATGATCTGAGTGCATACCCTCTCCAGGAAGGAAACTGCACCAATGTCTATTCCTGTTAAATAGCAACTTTTAGTCTCAGCTTTTGTTTTGATGTCAATAAATAGTAACAGCATTCAAGTGTGAAGCTAAGTGTGTTTATTAACTTTACTAAATAGCTATGAGTTTTGAGAAATTAAATTTTTGACATCTGACATCACTTACCTTCTGGCGAGGCCAAAGGGAGCTTGAACTCATGGCAGAAGGTGGCAGGAGCAGTCATCTCACCCAAAACTTCTCTACAAATAAAAGTCTATTAATTTAAACAAAATAGGCTGGACGCAGTGGCTCACGCCTGTAATCACAGCATTTTGGGAGGCCTAGGTGGGCGGATCACTTGAGGTCAGGAGTTTGAGACCACCCTGGCCAACATGGTGAAACCCCATCTCTACTAAAAGTATAAAATTATCTGGACGTGGTGGCGGGCACCTGTAATCCCAGCTACTTGGGAGGCTGAGGCACAAGAATTGCTTGAGCCTGGGAGGTAGAGGTTGCAGTGAGTCAAGATCGTGCCTCTGCACTCCAGCCAGGGCAACAGAGCAAGACCCCATCTCTAAAATAATTTTTAAAAATTAGCTGGGCATGGTGGTGTGCACCTGTAGCCCCAGCTACTCAGGAGGCTGAAACTGGAGGATCACTTCAGTCTGGGAAGTCAAGGCTGCAGTGAGCCATGATCACACCAGTGCACTCCGGCCTTGGTTACAGAGTGAGACCCTGCCTCAAAAAATTTTTTTAAATTATAATTTACAAATAAATATGGCCGGGCGCGGTGGCTCAAGCCTGAAATCCCAGCACTTTGGGAGGCCGAGACGGGCGGATCACGAGGTCAGGAGATCGAGACCATCCTGGCTAACACGGTGAAACCCCGTCTCTACTAAAAATACAAAAAACTAGCCGGACGAGGTGGCGGCGCCTGTAGTCCCAGCTACTCGGGAGGCTGAGGCAGGAGAATGGCGTGAACCCGGGAGGCGGAGCTTGCAGTGAGCTGAGATCTGGCCACTGCACTCCAGCCTGGGTGACAGAGCGAGACTCCGTCTCAAAAAAAAAAAACAAAAAACAAACAAAAAAAAAACAAATAAATATAAACTGTTAGAAACAATAGGAGAGCAAGTGTTTGTTCATTTTCTGCCTCCTTTTCTTCAGATACATGTTTGATTTCTTTGGAAATAAAGGTAGGATGGAGACAACTCAAACCCTGGCTATCTAAACAATAATTGAGCACCTCAGTATGTGTTGACATTGACACTATGGTAGTGAACACAACGTGGTTGCTTTCTCACGATGCTTATAGCCATGGGGAGTTAGCTGCTCTGGTGGAGAGAAGTGATGCTAAGGGAAAGAGGCAGGAAAAATTGAAAGGGTGAGGGCAGTGGGGGTAACTAGTTCCAGGGCAGTGAAAAAGGATGACTTGGGCATTCATGAAGCTTTAATGCCTTCAAAATCTGGAGGAACTGAAACTGGACCACCTTCCACAGCATGCATGCATAAGGTAGTCCGGAGACAGTAATTAAGCTTTGATTATAAAATTAAGATGTAACTTTCTATGGTATTCACAGATGTTATCTTTAATTCCATAGGAGAAAGGTTAATTAAGGAGGTTTTATAACTTTTTGTTGGTATAAAGAGTCCTGTATGTTACATGTTTTTGATGGCAGGGTGGGGGCAGGCTGCCTAGATTTTTCTTTACTGCCTCTGGGCTGTCCTTTATACGACAAAAATTTATTATACTAATTGTATTATTATTCAAGGTAGCCAAGATTACACTTGGTGAATTCTTGGAAAGTATATGCTGACAGCTATATACGTAGGATTAGTCGTCCTTAGAAATCTCACAAAAGGCCAGGCATGGTGGCTCACGCATGTAATCCCAGCACTTAGGAAAGCCATGGTGGGTGGATCACATGGGGTCAGGAGTTTGAGACCAGTCTGGCCAACATGGCAAAACCCCATCTCTACTAAAAATACAAAAATCCAGGTGTGGTGGTGGGCACCTGTTATCCCAGCTACTCGGGAGGCTGAGGCATAAGAATTGCTTGAACCTGGGAGGCAGAGATTGCAGTGAGCCAAGATCGTGCCACTGCAATCCAGCCTGGGCAGCAGAGCGAGACTCCCTCTCAAAAAAAGGAATGAAATGGGCCAGGTGTGATGGCTCATACAGGTAATCCTAGCATTTAGGAGGCCAAGGCAAGAGGATCACTTAACTTTAGGAATTTGAGACCAGCCTGGGCAACATAGGGAGACCCCATCTCTACTAAAAATTTAAAAACTTAGCCCAGTGTGGGAGAGTGTGCCTGTAATCCCAGCTATTAGGGAACTGAGGTGGGAGGATCACCTGTATCTGGAATGTCGAGGCTGCAGTGAGCCGCAATTGTGCTACTTGCACTTCAACCTGGGTGACACAGTGAGACCCTGTAAAGGAAATCTACCTAGGCTTATAAAATAATAATTACAAAATGGTTGCTTTTCCTTGGAGATGGAAAGAGGAAGTAGAGAAGTTGTCATTTACCATGCCCTCATATTTATGGTCTTAAATAACTGGGCTTTAGGATATATTAATATATAATTTATGATTCAGAAAATCCCATGTAAAAGCTTAGTAGCATTGTTGTAACAGTAACATATTTCATTGTACTTCAGGATCGTCCAGGGATGCAGTCTTACCATCCAGGAGCTCAAAGCCACTATCAACACTATTTTCCTGATGACAGCACCAACTATAGATACTCACCAGTAGAAGAAAAGCAGGAAAGTAGTATTAGCCATAGAAAAGAAGGAGGAGGCCAGGCGTGATGGCTCACACCTGTAATCCCAGCACTTTGGGAGGCGGAGGCGGGCAGATCTCTTGAGGTCAGGACTTTGAGACCAGCCTGGCCAACATGGTGAAACCCAGTCTCTACTAAAAATACAAAAATCTGTCAGGTGTCGGGGCAGGTGCCTGTAGTCCCAGCTACTGGGGAGGCTGCGGCAGAATTGCTTGAACCCAGGAGGTGGAGGTTGCAGTGAGCCAAGATTGCGCCATTGCACTCCAGCCTGAGCAACAAAGTAAGACTCCATCTCAAACAAACAAATGAAAAAAAAAAGGAGGAGGAGAGGTGTGTGATAAGTCCTGATGCCATAGGTGTCCTGACTGTCTAGGCAGCCAAAGGACACATGGTAAGCCATCCAAAAGTGCCTTCAGGGCAAAAGAATAGAGAGAAAGGGGGTCACTGTGCTGGTGGGGTACACTGCAGAGGAGTAAATTTTATGTCAAAGCGGGAATCTGGTCAGAGGTTCCGAATTGGGAGTACAATTTCATTGTTTTTGCAATTTCTACAAATTATTGTCAGAAAAAGCTGATGGTGAGGACATGCATTGCAGTTTGCAGGAGGGAAATGTCAAATGAGGACTTCATCACATATGACATGAGAGAAAAGTAAAAGCTGTTTCTAAAATCAAAAGCTGTTGTTCATCCTGAATTGAATTTTCTTAATTTGGGTGGCGTAGAGTCTCTTTGAAGTCTTGTTCCGATCTCCTTCTGTTGCATTGTTGATGGTAACTGTTGACTTTGTGTAGTGTAGAAGCAAGAAGCATGTCCTCATAGTACAAGTGCAGGGAAGGATAGAACAAACTTTCGTTGATGCAAACATTTATTTTTGAGACAGAGTACTGAGTTCACCTCTTGGAAGTATTGAAAGGAGATGAACGATATTAGTTTCTGCCTTCACTAGCTTACCTTGGTTTTTTCCACCAGGGAAAAATCAATTCATGGTTCACTACTATATTAGGCCATTCTTGCATTGCTATAAAGAAATGTCCAAGACTTGTTAGTTTATAAGAAAAGAGGTTTAATTGGTTCACAGTTCTGCAGGCTGTACAAGCATGGCATCTGACATCTCTCAGCTTCTAGGAGGCCTCAGGGAGCTTTTACTAATGCCAGAAGGTGAAGCAGGAGCAGGCATCTCACGTCACAGAGTGAGCAAGATAGTGAGTGCGGGGAGGAGATGCCACACTTTACAACAACCAGCTCTGTAAGCACTCACTATGGAGAGGACAGCACCAAGCCATGAGGGATCTGCCCCATAACCCAAACACCCCACCAGGCCCCACCTGCAACACTGGGGATTATATTTCCATGAGATTTGGGTGGGGACAAATATCCAAACCACATCAACTATTCTGGTCCTGTAAGAACAAAATGTTTAGACAGCATCCTTGAGCTTTTGCCTGATTTTCATTCATTCTGCCAGCCCTTCCTAACATGGCATCAGTTTGCCTTTACTTTCTAAATCATCACTTTATGTTTCCTCAGCTTTTAGAAACAAGTAGCCCAAGAGGCATGTAGAAGAGCCCCCAATAATGATTGAAAGTGAATGACTCAACTGGGAGAGAGGATTAAGGGAAGGGAAAATTTCAAGATTGGCTGACAGTGTCCCATGCCACAGAGAGGTTAAGGAAGACAAGAAATGGAAGTGTTCATTGGATTTGGCCGTCGTGATTTCATTAGTGAACTAATGAAACTGATGACCTAAAAGAGACAGGAACCATGTTTACAGTGAGGGGTGAATGGCAGGTGGAAAATGGATGTATGGATTTGGAATTCATGCATTTTTATTTAGGTGGTCATTGAAGTCATGGCTATGGATTCTGTCACTTTAGGGGGAGAGAGAAAAGAACAGAAGCAGACCTAGGCCCCAGTCTTGAACAATGCTAACGTTACATAGAGGTAAGAAAATGTATCTACAAAGACAGAGAAGGACTAGCCAGAGAATAGGAAACCAGAAGACTCTGGGTTACTTAATCCAAAGTAACCCAGAGAAAAGTTTCAAGGAAGAGGAGTGGCCAGTAGGGTTGGATGCTGCTGAATGGTCAAATACGATGCCTGACAAAGGCCATGGCATTCAGTGACTTGCAAATCATTGATGACCTACAATTATGGGACAGGGAAGCCAGATTGGGTTGAGAAAGGAAACAATATATACAACTTTTTAGAGAAGTACAAGGAAACTTCAAAAGTCTGTGGACCCTTAGTTCTACCCTGAGGCCTCCTTCACATTCTTCTGAACATATCAAAGTATAATTATAAGAAAGAATTGCCAGGCAGGGCAGCTGACGCCTGTAATCCCAGCGCTTTGGGAGGCCAAGGCGGGCAGATCACAAGGTCAGGAGTTTGAGACCAGCCTGGCCAATATGGTGAAACCCTGTCTGTACTAAAAATACAAAAATTAGCCAAGTGTGGTGGCGCACGCCTGTAGTCCCAGCTACTCGGGAGCTGAGGCAGAAGAATCGCTTGAAACCCGGGAGGCGGACGTTGCAGTAAGCTGAGATTACGCCACTGCACTCCAGCCTGGGAGACAGAGCGAGACTCCATCTCAGAAAAAAAAGAATTGGCTAGGCATGGTGGCTCACGCCTGTAATCCCAGCACTTTGGGAGGCAGAGGCAGATGTATCACCTGAAGTCAGGAGTTCAAGACCAGAATGGCCAACATGGTGAAACCCTGTCTCTACTAAAACTACAAAAATTAGCTAGGTGTGGTGGTGGGCACCTGTAATCCCAGCTACTCGAGAGGCTGAGGCAGGAGAATTGCTTGAACCCAGGAGGCAGAGGTTGCAGTGAGCCAAGTTTGCACCACTGTACTCCAGCCCAGGTGACAAGAGCAAAACTCCATCTCAAAAAGAGGAGGAAAGAATCATGACATGCAGTAAGTTCCTATAAGGATTTTTTTTTTTTTTAAGTAAGGACTCCCTCTGTTACCCAAGCTGGAGTGCAGTGGCACAATCGCGGCTCACTGCAGCCTTGACATTCAGGGCTCAGATGATTCTCCCACCGCAGCCTCTTGAGTAGCTGAGATTATAGGCATGTGACACCACACTCAGCTACTTTTTGTATTTTTTGTAGAGAGAGGGTTTTCCCATGTTGCCCAGGCTGGTCTCAAACTCCTGGGATCAAGCAATCTGCCCACCTTAGCCTCCCAAAGTGCTGGGATTACAGGCTCGTATGAGCCACTGTGCCCGGCTTCATGTGGATTTTCAAAAGAACAGAGGCCAGGCGCGATGGCTCATGCCTGTAATCACAGTCCTTTGGGAGGCCAAGGCAAGGTGGATCACCTGAGGTCAGGAGTTCGAGACCAGCCTGGCCAACATGGTAAAACCTGGTCTCTACTAAAAACTACAAAAAAAATTTAGTGAGGCATGGTGGTGTGTGCCTTTCCTTCCAACTCCAACTACTTGGAAGGCTGAGTCAGGAGAATCGCTTGAACCTGGGAGGCAGAAGTTGCAGTGAGCCAATATTGAGCCACTGCACTCTAGCCTGGGCAACAGAGCAAGACTCTGTCTCAAAAAAAGAAGAAGAGAAAATGTGAAAAAAGAAAGAAAAGGTTGGGCACAGTGTCACGCCTGTAATCCCAGAACTTTGGGAGGCTGAGGCAGGCGGATCATCTGAGCTCAGGAGTTCCAGACCAACCTGGCCAACATGGTGAAACCTCGTCTCTACTAAAATACAAAAAAAAAAAAAAAAAAAAAAAGTAGCCGAGCATGATGGTGGGTGCCTGTAATCCCAGCTACTTGGGAGGCTGAGGTGAGAGAATCGCTTGAACACAGGAAGCGAAGGTTGCAGTGAACTGAGATCGCACTGCTGCACTCCAGCCTGGGTGATACTGTGAGATTCCATCTCAAAAAAAAAAGAAAAACCCAAAAGTGTGTGGAAAATAGAAATAAAAGGCCGAGCGCGGTGGCTTGCACCTATAATCCCAGCACTTTGGGAGGCCGAGGCATACGGATCACGAGGTCGAAAGATCGAGACTATCCTGGCCAACATGGTGAAACCCTGTCTCTATTAAAAATACAGAAATTGGCGTGGTGGCACGCCTGTAGTCCCAGCTACTCAGGAGGCTGAGGCAGGAGAGTCGCTTGAACCCAGCCACTGCACTCCAGCCTGGGTGACAGAGTGAGAGTCTGTCTCGAAAATATATGTGTGTGTGTGTGTGTGTGTGTGTGTGTGTGTGTGTGTGTGTGTGTATATGTGTGTGTGTGTGTATATATGTGTGTGTGTATATATATATTTCTCATCATAAACTCCACCAAGGTCAAGACACTTTGTAAGCAATGATACTAGCCATTTATTTATTTATTTTTGTCTCTTGCTTGCAGCACCTAGATACTAGCCATTTCATCCATCCCCAAGGAATTGGAGATCGTGGTGATTTAACCACATCAATGCAATCTTTTTTTGCATTATTTACTGAAGAGAAATGGGTGCCCTTTACAGATTTTTTAAGATTAGGAAACAAAAAGAAGTCAGAGGGTACTAAATCCTGACTGTAAAGTGGATGCCTAATGGTTTTCCATGGAAACTCTCAAAATTGCTCTTGTTTGGTGAGAGGCACAAGCCAGGAGCATTGCCGTGGTAGAAAAGGACTCTGGTGAAACTTTCCTGGGCAGTTTTCTGCTAAAGAGTTAGCTAACTTTCTCAAGACACTCTCATAATCAGATATTATTATTATTTGGCCCTCCAGAAAGTCAACAAGCAAAATTCCTCAAGCAGTTCGAAAAGCTATTGCCATGACCTTTGCTCTTGGCCAGTCCATTTCACTTTGACTGGATCACTTTAACCTCTTTGGAGTCATTGCTTTGACTGTGCTTTGTTTTCAGAGTCATACTGGGAAAGCCACGTATCACTTCCCGTTACACTTTCCCAATAGATGGCTTCATGATCTATCGGTTGGAGCAAAAGTCATTGCTGTTTTTGACATTCCTTTAGATGGCAAATATAATAATTAATTTTGCAGCAACCTGATAGATCCCACTTGTTTACAATTTCCATTGAAATCTCTGTGCTTTGCAGCTGATCTGGTTTCAGCACCCATCAAGTGGAAAGTTTGCTCAGCTTTTACTTTTTCAGTCAGAACTGTGTAAGCTGAACCAATTGAGATGTCTGTGGTGTTGGCTGTTGTTTCTGCTGGGTTTTTTTTTTTTTTTTTTTTTTTGAGACAAGGTTGCGCCCTGTCGCCCAGGCTGGAGTGCAGTGGGTAAATCTCTACTCACTGTGACCTCTGCCTCCCGGGTTCAAGCTATTCTCCTGCCTCAGCATCCCCTAGTACCTGGGATTACAGGGATGCACCACCACGCCTGGCTAGTTTTTGTATTTTCAGTAGAGATGGGGTTTTGCCATGTTGGCGAGGCTGGCCTCGAACTCCTGACCTCAGTTCCACCCTCCTCGGCCTCCCAAAGTGCTGGGATTACAGGCGTGAGCCACCGCACCTGGCCGTGTTTCTGCTGTTAATCATTGGTCCTTTTCTTTTTTTGAGACAGTCTCACTCTGTTATCCAAGCTGGAGTGCAGCGGCACGATCTCAGCTCACTGCAACCTCCGCCTCCCGGACACAAACAGATTCTCCTGCCTCAGCCTCCCGAATAGCTGGGACTATAGGCGCGCACCACCATGCACGGCTAATTTTTGTATTTTTTCAGTAGAGAAGGGATTTCACCAGCTTGGCCGGTCTGGTCTCAAACTCTGGACCTCAGGGGATCCACTTGCCTTGACCTCCCAAAGTGCGGTTATTACAGGCATGAGCTACCACACCTGGCTGATTCTTTTCAGTTAGGGCACAAAGAGGATTAATTTTTTTTCCTTGCAAATTGATGTCCTGCTGCTGCAGCCTTCATCTTTAATGTCATCTTTTCCCTTGTTACAATTATCCATTTGTAAACTGCTGATTTTTTAAGGTGCATTGTCCCCATAAACTTTTGGTAAAGCATCAGTGATTTTACCATTCTTCCACCCAAGCTTCACCCTAAATTTGATGTTTGTTCTTGCTTCAATTTTAGCAGAATTCATTTTGCTCTGATAGGGGCTCTTTTCAAACTGATGACTTCTCCTTTTTTAGTGCCTCAAACTAGATCCTGTCAAGATATTTTATAATGAGTTTTTATAAAAAGATTTTGAAATCCATGCATAGTTTTTCATAATACACAATTTCCATGGACTTTTAAAGACTTCTGATATGGCTGTTGATACAGTTTGGCTCTGTATACCCACCCAAATCTCATCTTGAATTGTAATCCTCATGTGTCTAGGGAGGAACCTGGATTATGGGGACAGTCTCCTACATGCTGATCTCATGATAGTAAGTCTCACAAGATCTGATGGTTTCATATGAGGCAGTTTTTCCTATGCTCGCACTTCAC
Source organism: Rhinopithecus roxellana (assembly GCF_007565055.1). NCBI lineage: Eukaryota > Metazoa > Chordata > Mammalia > Primates > Cercopithecidae > Rhinopithecus > Rhinopithecus roxellana. The sequence goes on along the minus strand of NC_044555.1, from coordinate 93,494,195 downwards.
CTCTAGTCTGCTGCCATGTAAGACATGCCCGCTTCCCCTTTTGCCATGATTATATGTTTCCTGAGGATCCCCCAGCCATGTGGAACTGTGAGTCAGTTAAACCTCTTTTCTTTATAAATTACCCACACTCAGGTATCTCTTTCTACCAGTGTGAAAACGGACTAATACACCTGTGAAAGAAATGGAGATACAGCCGGGCGCAGTGACTCACACCTGTAATCCTAGCACTTTGGGAAGCCAAGGCTGGTGGATCACCTGAGGTCAGAAGTTTGAGACCAGAACGGCCAACATGGTGAAACCCCGTCTCGGCCGGGTGCGGTGGCTCAAGCCTGTAATCCCAGCACTTTGGGAGGCCGAGACGGGCGGATCACGAAGTCAGGAGATCGAGACCATCCTGGCTAACACGGTGAAACCCCGTCTCTACTAAAAAATACAAAAAAACTAGCCGGGCGAGGTGGCAGGTGCCTGTAGTCCCAGCTACTCGGGAGGCTGAGGCAGGAGAATGGCCTAAACCTGGGAGGCGGAGCTTGCAGTGAGCCCAGATCCGGCCACTGCACTCCAGCCTGGGAGACAGAGCGAGACTCTGTCTCAAAAAAAAAAAAAAAAAAAGAAACCCCGTCTCTACCAAAAATAGGAAAATTAGCTGGGCGTGGTGATGCACACCTGTAGTCCCAGCTACTCAAGGGGCTGACGCAGGAGAACTGCTGGAACCCAGGAGGCAGACGTTGCAGTGAGTGGAGATCACGCTATTGCACTTCAGCCTGGGTGACAGAGCAAGACTCTTTCAAAAAAAAAAGAGAAAAAATAAATAAATGGAGATACATAGGTTAATGGTGCTAATGAAGCTTTATTTTAAATATGAGAAAGTATGTTTAAAAGCCAAAAGGAAAGCTCTAGAAGGATGAACACACAAGAGAAAGAGACAACGAATACTGTAGGCTTCTTGCAAAGGCAGGTGTAAATGGAAGCCAAGGTAGAAGTTAGAGGAGTTGGCCCTAGGAGAAGCAACGCTCCTGAACCACCAGGCATGAGTTGACATCCCTTGCCTCTTTGTCTAGCCTGTTGCCAGCCATCTCAAGGGCGTTTTCATATCAGCACCTCCCTCTTTTGTTCTACTTGCCTTGCCTGTCCAGCTCTGGATAAACCACCCATCCCCACTCCACCCTCTTAAATTTCTTCCATTTGCTCATTCATTTAGCAAACATGTACCAATCACTGACTGTGCGCCAGGCCCTGGGGTCAAGGATTCAAATAAGTCCTTGTCTGTGTTGAACTCATGGTTCCGTATTGGCAAGAGACAAATAGCCATAATCAGATCATGATGCACAATGTCAGAAGGGTTGTAGTAGCACAGAGTGTTGTGGGAGCCTCCTGCCCCTAAGCTGCAAGTGTTGCTGGAGAAAATCCCTCAGCCAGATCAACTGGTGAAACCACAGGAGGGCCCTCCCTCATGTTAAGCAATTTTTAAAATCCATCTTTAATTGATATCCTTTCCCCCAATACCACCTTTCTTCTTCTAGTTTGCCCCCTTCCTCTCCTTTCTTGTGTTGTAGGGAGCGAGGGTGAGGACCAGTTCATCATAAAGTGTAATTTCATGTCCTTAATAACTATAGACCAGGCACCGTGACTCATGCTTGTAATCCTAGCACTTTGGGAAGCCAAGACGAGAGGATCACTTTGAGGCCAGGAATTCAAGACAAGCCTGGGGCTAGTGTTGGTAGCTCATGCCTATAATCCCAGCACTTTGGGAGGTCAATGTGAGCAGATCACTTGAGGTCAGGAGTGTGAGATCAGCCTGAAAAACATGGTAAAACCCTGTCTCAACTAAAAATACAAAAATTAGCCAGGTATGGTGGTGCATGCCTGTAGTCCCAGCTACTTGGGAGGCTGAGGCAGGAGAATCACTTGAACTGGGGAAGCAGAAGTTGCAGCGAGCTGAGATCACACCACTGTACTCCAGTCTGGTGGACAAAGCAAGACTCTATCTCAGACAAGAAAAAAAAAATAAGGCTGGGCGTGGTGGCTCACGCCTGTAATCCCAGCACTTTGGGAGGCCGAGACGGGCGGATCACGAGGTCAGGAGATCGAGACCATCCTGGCTAACACAGTGAAACCCCGTCTCTACTAAAAATACAAAAAATTAGCCGGGCGTGGTGGCGGGCGCCTGTAGTCCCAGCCACTCGGGAGGCTGAGGCAGGAGAATGGAATGAACCTGGGAGGCAGAGCTTGCAGTGAGCCGAGATGGTGCCACTGCACTCCAGCCTGGGCAACAGAGCGAGACTCTGTCTCAAAAAAAAAGAAAAGAAGTGGGCCAGGCGTGATGGCTCCTGCAGGTAACCCTAGCATTTGGGAGGCCAAGGTAGGAGGATCACTTAACTTCAGGAGTTTGAGAACAGCCTGGGCAACATAGGGCAACCCCGTCTCAGCCAAAATTTAAAAACTTAACCCAATGTGGCAGCACAGGCCTGCAATCCCAGCTACTAGGGAGCTGAGGTGGTAGGATTCCTTGAGTCTGGAATGTCGAGGCTGGATCATGCCACTTGCACTGCAGCCTGGCTGACACAGTGAGACCCTATCTCCAAAGAAACCATATAAAATAATAATTATGAAATGGTTGCTTTTCTTTGGAGATGGAGAGAAGTGGTGGGCAAGTTGTCATTTACCATGCACTCATATATTTGGTCTTAAATGACTGGGCTTTAGTATATATTAATATATAAGGTATAACCTGAAAATCTCATGTAAAAGCTTAGTAGCATTGTTGTAACAGTAACATATTTCATTGTACTTCAGGATTGTCCATGGATGCAGCGTTACCATCCAGGAGCTCGAGGCCAAGGTCGACTCTGGCACCCTGTTGACAAGTCTAGAGATTCAGCAGTAGAAAGAAACCAGGAAAGTGGTATTAATCTTAGAAAAGAAGGAGGAGAAGAGTGATAAGTCCAGATGGCCTTAGGTGTCCTGACTGTCTAGACAGCCAAAGAGCATGTTAAGCAATCCAGAGGGCAAAGGAATAGAGATAAAGGCTGTGCTGGTGGGGTATACTGCAGAGAAGTTTTGTGTCAAAGCGGGAATCTGATCAGAGGTTCAGAATTGGAAGTACTATTTCATTGTTTTTGCAATTTTACAATTTAATATTTATTTATTTATTTATTTATTTATTTATTTATTTATTTATTTATTTATTTATTTTGAGGCAGTTTTGCTCTTGCTGCCCAGGCTGGAGTGCAATGGCATGATCTCAGCTCACCGCAACCTCTGCCTCCTGGGTTCAAGCGATTCTCCTGTCTCAGCCTTCTGAGTAGCTGGGATTACAGGCATGCACCACCACGCCTGGCTAATTTTGTATTTTTTAGTAGAGATGAGGTTTCTCCATGTTGGTCAGGCTGGTCTCGGACTCCCAACCTCAGATGATCTGCCCGCCTCAGCCTCCCAAAGTGCCGGGATTACAGGCATGAGCCACTGATCCCAGCCGGTCTACAATTTAAAGTGTCAGAAAAAGCTGATGGTGAGGACATGCATTGCAATTTGCAGGGGGAAATGTCAAGTGAGGACTTCATCACATATGACCGAGAGAAAAGTAAGAGCTGGTTCTAAAATCAAAAGCTCTTGTTCATCCTGAATTGAATTTTCTAAATTTGGGTGGAGTAGAGTCACTTTGAAGCCTTGTTCCAATCTTCTTATATTGCATTGTTGATGATAACTGTTGACTTTGTTTAGTGTAGAAGCAACAAGCATGTCATTGTAGTACAAGTATGGTGAAGGATAGAACAAATTTTTGTTAAGGCAAACATTCATTCATTCATTCATTCATTTATATTGAGATGGAGTTTCATTCTTGTCACCCAGGCTGGAGTGCAGTGGTGCAATCTCGGCTCACTGCAACCTCTGCCTCCCGGGTTCAAGCAATTCTCCTGTCTCAGTCTCCCAAGTAACTGGGATTACAGGCACCTGCCACCATACCCAGATAATTTTTGTATTTTTAGTAGAGTTGGGGTTTCACCATGTTGGCCAGGCTGGTCTCAAACTCCTGACCTTAGGTGATCCGCCCGCCTAGGTCTCCCAAAATGCTGAGATTACAGGCGTGAGCCACCGTGCCTGCCTGCTACAAACATGTAAATAGTCATGGTACTTCTGTGTCCAATGTCCTAAAGTTTCTGGATTAGTTTTAGTTTTTTGTTTACTTACATGAGCTTAGGATAAAAATATTGTGAAATATCTCATTTTATCTCCAGGATTTTTTCTGTTAAGAGGTAAAATGTAGTCCTTGTTTGACTATTGACAATCCAGTTTGTTTTATCTCAGGGCTCATGATCTGAGTGCCTACCCTCTCCAGGAAGGAAACTGTACCGATGTCTGTTGCTGTTAAATAGCAACTTTTAGTCTCAGCTTGTTTTGTTTTGATGTCAATAAATAGTATCAGCATTCGGCCATGCGCAGTGGCTCACACCTGTTATCCCAACACTTTGGGAGGCCAAGGTGGGTGGGTCACAAGGTCAGGAGTTCAAAACCAACCTGGCCAATATGGTGAAACCCCATCTCTACTAAAAATAAAAAAATAAAAAAAAAAAACGCCAGGCATGTTGGTGCGTGCCTGTAGTCCCAGCTACTCGGGAGGCTTAGGCAGGAGAATTGCTTGAACCCAGGAGGCAGAGGTTGCAGTGAGCCGAAATTATGCCACTGCACTCCATCCTGGGCAACAGAGGGAGATGCTATCTCAAAAAAAAAAAATAGTAACAGCATTCAAGTATGAGGCTAAGTGTAGTGAATACTAAATAGCTGTGAGTTTTGAGAAATTTTTGTTACTGAATTAACCTCTTTGGAGTTTGGATAGCAGATGAATAATATTAGTTTCTGCCTTCACTAGCATGCCTTTGTTTTGTCTACCAGGGAATGACCAGTTCATGGTTCACTCCTATATTAGGTCGTTCTTGCATTGCTATTATGAAATACCTGAGACTGGGTAATATATAAGAAAAGAGGTTTAATTGGTTCACAGTTCTGCAGGCTATACAAGCAAGACATCTGACATTGTTCATCTTTTGAGAGACCTCAAGGAGCTTTTACTCATGGCAGAAGGTGAAGCAGGAGCAGGCATCCCACATCACAGAGTGAGCAAGATAGTGAGTGCAGGGAGGAGATGCCACACTTTACAACAACCAGCTCTGTAAGCACTCACTATGGAGAGGACAGCACCAAGCCATGAGGGATCTGCCCCATAACCCAAACACCCCACCAGGCCCCACCTGCAACACTGGGGATTATATTTCCATGAGATTTGGGTGGGGACAAATATCCAAACCACATCAACTATTCTGGTCCCGTAAGAACAAAATGTTAAGACAGCATCCTTGAGCTTTTGCTTGATTTTCGTTCATCCTGCCAGCCCTTCCTGAGCTGCCATGTCCAGTCTTATATGGATTTTTAAAAGAACAGAGGCCAGGCACGGTGGCTTCCACCTGTAATCCCAACACTTTGGGAGGCCGAGGCAGATGGATCACCTGAGGTCAGGAGTGTGAGACCAGCCTGGCCAATATGGTGAAACCCCATCTCAACCAAAAAATACAAAAAAAAATTTTTAGCCAGGCGTGGTGGCACGCACTTGTAGTCCAAATTTCTCGGGAGGCTCAGGCAGCAGAATGGCATGAACCCAGGAGGCAGAGGTTGCAGTGAGCAGAGATCACACCATTGCACTCCTGCCTAGGCGACAGAGCAAGACTCAGCACCCCTCAATGCCCCCACCCCCGGCAAAAAAAAAAAAAAAAGGCCGAGTGTGATGGCACACGACTGCAGTCACAGCACTTTGGGAGGCCAAAGTGGGCACTTCAGTTGAGGTCAGGGGTTTGAGACCAGCCTTTCCAACATGGCAAAACCCTGTCTCTACTAAAAATGCAAAAATTAGCCAGGCACAGTGGCAAGGGCCTGTAATCCAAGCTACTCGGGAGGCTGAGGCAGAAGAATCGCTTGAACCCGGCAGGCGGAGGTTGAGTGAGCCAAGATCGTGCCACTGCACTCCTGCCTGGGCGACAGAGCCAGACTCCATCTCAAAAAAAAAAAAAAAAAAAAAAAAAAAGTTTCTGGAAAATAGAAATAAAAGAAACAAATATAAACTTCTCATCGTAACATGTAACATCCACCAAGGTCAAGACACTTTTGTAAGCAATGATACTTTCTATCTATTTATTTATTTACTTTTGTCTCTTGCTCACAACAATTACATTCTAACCATTTCATCCATCCCCTAAGAAGTGGAGGTCCTGGGAATTTAACCACATCAATGAAATCTTTTTTACATTATTAGCTGAAGAGAAATGGGTGCCTTTTACAGACTTTTTAAGATTAGGAAACAAAAAGGAGTCAGAAGGAGCTAAATCCCAACTGTAAGGTGGATGCCTAATGGTTTCCCATTGAAACTCTCAAAATTGCCCTTGTTTAATGAGAGGCATGAGCAGAAGCATTGCCGTGGTAGAAAAGGACTCTCTGGTGAAGCTTTCCTGGGCATTTTGCTACTAAAGCTTTGGCTTTCTCAAAACACTCTCATAATAAGCAGACATTATTTTTCTTCGGCCCTCCAGAAAGTCAACAAGGAAAGTTCCTCAAGCAGCTCCAAAAACTATTGCCATGACCTTTGCTCTTGGCCAGTCCAGTTTTGCTTTGACTGGACCACTTCCACCTCTTTGGAGCCATTATTTTGATTGTGCTTTGTCTTCAGAGTCATACTGAGAAAGCCATGTTTAACCTCCTATTACACTTTCCAAATAGATGCTTCATGATCTATTGGTTGGTGCAAACATAATTGCAGCTTTTGACATTCCATAGCATAAACTGCAGTTAATATGCAGCAACCTAATATATCTCACTTGTTTAAAATTTCCATTGAAATCTCTGTTCTTGTCTGCAGCTGATCTGGTTTCGGCACCCATCAAGTAGAAAGTTTGCTCAACTTTTAATTGTGTAAGCTGAACCTATTGAAATGTGTATGGTGTTGTTGGCTGTTTCTGCTGTTAATTGTTGGTTCTTTTCTTTTTTTTTTTTTTTTTTTTTTGAGACGGAGTCTCGCTCTGTCACCCAGGCTGGAGTGCAGTGGCGCGATCTCGGCTCACTGCAAGCTCCGCCTCCTGGGTTCACGCCATTCTCCTGCCTCAGCCTCCCAAGTAGCTGGGACTACAGGTGCCCGCCACCACACCCGGCTAATTTTTTGTATTTTTAGTAAAGATGGGGTTTCACCGTGCTAGCCAGGATGGTCTCGATCTCCTGACCTCGTGATCCACCCGTCTCAGCCTCCCAAAGTGCTGGGATTACAGGTGTGAGCCACTGCACCTGACCTTTTTTTTTTTTTTTTTTTTGAGACAGAACCTGACTCTGTCACCCAAGCTGGAGGCCAGTGGCACAATCTTGGCTCACTGCAACCTCTACCTCCAGGTCCAATGATTCTTCTGCCTCAGCCTCCCATGTAGCTGGGATTATAGGCACCCTCCACTGCGCCCAACTAACTTCTATATTTTTCTTAGATACGGAGTTTCACCATGTTGGCCAGGCTGGTCTCAAACTCCTGACCACAAGTGATCTGCCCACCTTGGCCTCCTAGAGTGCTGGGATTACAGAGGTGCCATGCGTCTGGCCGAAGCTTTCCAGTTAGAGCACAAACAGGATTAATTTTTTTCCTTGCAGATTGACGTGGATGACCTGCTGCTGCAGGCTTCATATTCAACATCGTCTTGTCCCTTCTTACAAGTTATCCATTTGTAAACTGCTGATCTCTTTAGGGGCATTGTCCTCATAAACTTTGGGTAAAGCATCAGTGATTTTACCGTTCTTCCACCCAAGCTTCCTCTTAAATTTTGTGTTTGTTCTTCCTTCAATTTTAGCAGAATCCATTTTGCTCTGATAGGGGCTCTTTTCAAACTGATGACTTCTCCTTTTTAATGCCACAAAGTAGATCCTGTCGAGATATTTTTTGACGAGTTAGTAGCAGTTTATTTTGGTACCAAAAGATTTTGCAATCCATGCTTAGTTTCTTGATAATACACATTTTCTGTGGACTTTTTGAAGACTTCTTATATGGCTGTTGATAAGATTGGGCTCTGCGCCCACAGCCAAATCTCATCTTAAATTGTAATTCTCATGTGTCAAGGGAGGAGCTTGGTGGGAGGTGATTGCATTCAGGGTCGGGGGGCAGTTTCCCACATGCTTATTTCATGATAGTAAGTCTCACAAGGTCTGATGGTTTTAAACAAGGCAGTTTTTCCTATACTCGCACTTCACCTCTAGTCTGCTGCCATATAAGACGTGCCCACTTCCCCTTCTACCATGATTGTAAATTTCCTGAGGCTCCCCCAGCCATGTGAAATGGTGAGTTAATTAAACCTTTTCTCTTTATATATTACCCATTTTCAGGCATTTCTTTCTACCAGTGGGGAAAACAACTAATACACCTATGAAAGAAATGGAGATACATAGGTTAACGGTTTTAATGAAGCATCATTTTAAGTATGAGAAAGTAAGTTTAGAAGCCAAAAGGAAAGCTCTAGAAGGATGAATAGCTAAGAGAAAGAGGCAGTGAATACTGTAGGCTTCCTTCAAAGGCAGGTGAAAATGGTAGCCAAGGTAGAGGTTAGAGGAGAAACAGTGTTCCTGAACCATGAGGTGTGAGTTGACATTGCCTGTTTGTCTAGCTCGTTGCTAGCCATCTGAAGGCCATTTTCATGTCAGCAACTCCCTCTTTTGTTCTACTTGCCTTGCCTGTCCAGCTCTGGGTAAACCACGCATCCCCACCCTACCCTTTTAAATTTCTTCCACTCGCTGATTCATTTAGCAAACATGTACCAATCACTGACTATGTGCCAGGCCCTGGAGGTCAAGGATTCAAATAAGTCCTTGTGCATATGGAACTCATGTTTCAGTGTTGGCAAGAGACAAATAGCAATAATCAGATCATGATGCACAATGTCAGAAGGGTCATAGTAGCACAGGGTGGTGTGGGAGCCTCCTGCCCCTAAGCTGCAAGTGATCCTGGAGAAAACCCTTCAAGGAGATCAACTGGTGAAACCACAGGACGGCCCTCCCTCCTGCTAAGCAATTTTTAAAATCCATCTTGAATTGATATCCTTTCCTCAGCACCACCTTTCTTCTTCTAATTTGCTGCCTTGTTCTCCTTTCTTGTGTTGCAGGCAAGAGGGGTGAGGACCACTTCCTCATAAAGCATAATTTCATGTCCTTAATAACTATAGACTGGGCACGGTGGCTCATGCCTGTAATCCCAGCACTTTGGGAGGCCGAGGCAGGTGGATCACTTGAGGTCAGCAGTTGGAGATGAACCTGGCCTAAATGGTGAAACCCTGTCTCTACTAAAAATATAAAAATTAGCCCAGCATGGTGGCATGCACCTGTAGTCCTAGCTGCTTGGGAGACTAAGGCGGGAGAATTGCTTGAACCCGGGAGGCAGAGGTTGCAATGAGCCAAGATGGCACCACTGCACTCTAGGCTGGGCAGCAAGAGTGAAACTTATCTCAAAAAAAAAAAGAAAAGAAAAGAAAGAAATAGGCCAGGGATGATGGCTTATGCAGGTAATCCTAACTTTTGGGAGGCCAAGGCGGAAGGATCATTTAACTTCAGGAGTTCGAGACCAGCCTGGATAACATAGGGAGCCCCCATTTCTATTAAAAATTTTAAAACTGGCCGGGCGCGGTGGCTCAAGCCTGTAATCCCAGCACTTTGGGAGGCCGAGACGGGCGGATCACGAGGTCAGGAGATCGAGACCCTCCTGGCTAACACGGTGAAACCCCGTCTCTACTAAAAATACAAAAAACTAGCCGGGCGAGGTGGCGGGCGCCTGTAGTCCCAGCTACTCGGGAGGCTGAGGCAGGAGAATGGCGTAAACCTGGGAGGCGGGGCTTGCAGTGAGCTGAGATCCGGCCACTGCACTCCAGCCTGGGCGACAGAGGGAGACTCTGTCTCAACAAAAAGAAAAAAAAAAAAAAAAAAAAAAAAAAATTTTTAAACTTAGCCCAGTGTGGTAGAGCGTGCCTGCAATCCCAACTACTAGGGAGCTGAGGTGGAAGGATCGCTTGAGTCTGGAATGTCAAGACTGCAGCGAGCCCCGATCTTGCCACTGGCACTTCAGCCTGGGTGACACAATGAGACCATGTCGCCAAAAAAAAAAAAAAGTGATACCAGCCTTATAAAATAATAATGAGGAAATGATTACTTTTCTTTGGAGATGGAGAGAGGAAGTGGGCAAGTTGTCATTTACCGTGCCCTCACATTTTTGGTCTTAAATGACTGGGCTTTAGTATATATTAATATATAAGGTATAACCCGAAAATCCCATGTAAAAGCTTAGTAGCATTGTTGTAACAGTAACATATTTCATTGTACTTCAGGATCATCCACGGAAGCAGCGTTACCATCCAGGAGCTCAAAGCCGACGTCGACTCTGGCACCCTGATGACAAGTCTGGAGATTCAGCAGTAGAAAGAAAGCAGGAAAGTGGTATTAGCCATAGAAAAGAAGAGAGGCCGGGCATGGTGGCTCACGCCTGTAATCCCAGCATTTTGGGAGGCCAAGATAGGTGGATCACCTGAGGTCAGGACTTTGAGACCAGTCTGGTCAACATGGTGAAACCCCGTCTCTACTAAAAATATAAAAATTAGCTGGGCTTGGTTGCAGGCACCTGTAGTCCCAGCTACTCGGGAGGCTGAGGCAGGAGAATTGATTAAATTCAGGAGGTGGAAGTTGCAGTGAGCCATGATCATGCAACCGCACTCCAGCCTGGATGACACTAGGGTGGCTCTATCTCCCCCCCCACAAAAAAAAAAGAATGAAAGAAAAGAGGAGAGGAGTACGCAACAGAAGAGTAAGTTTTGTCTCAAAGCAGGAATCCGATCAGAGGTTCAGAATTGGAAGTACAATTTTATTGTTTTTGCAATTCCTATAAATTAAAGTGTCAGAAAATGCTGATGGTGAGGACATGCATTGCAATTTGCAGGGGGAAATGTCAAGTGAGGACTTCATCACATATGACACAAGAGAAAAGTAAGAGCTGGTTTTAAAATCAAAAGCTGTTGTTCATCCTGAATTGAATTTCTAAATTTTGGTGGAGCAGAGTTGCTTTGAAGCCTTATTCCCATCTATTTCTATTGCATTGCTAATGTAACTGTTGACTTTGGGTAGTGTAGAAGCAACAAGCATGTCCTTGTAGTATAAGTACAGGGAAGGATAGAACAAACTTTCATTGATGCAAACATTTAGTAATGTTACTTCTGTATCCAATGTCCTAAAGTTTTAGGGTTACTTTAGTTTTTTTATTTGCTTACATAAGCTTAGCATGAAGAATATATTTAAACATCTCGTTTTGTCTCCGGCATTTTTTCTATTAAGAGGTAAAATGTAGTCCTTGTTGGATTCTTGACAATCTAGTTTGTTTTATCTCAGGTCTCATGATCTGAGTGCTTCCTCTCCAGGAAGGAAACTGCACCAATGTCTGTTATTGTTACATATCAACTTTTAGTTTCAGCTTGTTTTGTTTTGATGTCAATACATAGTAACAGCATTCAACTATGAAGCTAAGTGTAGTGAGTAACTTTAGTAAATAGCTGTGAGTTTTGAGAAATTAAATTTTTTGATACTGAATTAGCCTCTTGGAAGTATTGAAAGCAGATGAATGATATTAGTTTGTGCCTTCACAGGCATTGTCTTTGTTTTGTCCACCAGAGAAAGATCAGTTGATGGTTCACTCCTATATTCTTGCATTGCTATAAAGAAATGCCTGAGACTGGGTAATTTATAAGAAAAGAGGTTTAATTGGTTCACAGTTCTGCAGGCTGTACAAGCATGGCATCTGACATCGCTCAGCTTCTGGGAGGCCTCAGGGAGCTTTTACTCATGGCGGAAGGTGAAGCAGGAGCAGGCATCTCACATCACAGAGTGAGCAAGATAGTGAGTGCAGGGAGGAGATGCCACACTTTCAACAACCAGCTCTGTAAGCACTCACTATGGAGAGGACAGCACCAAGCCATGAGGGATCTGCCCCATAACCCAAACACCCCACCAGGCCCCACCTGCAACACTGGGGATTATATTTCCATGAGATTTGGGTGGGGACAAATTTCAAAACTACATCAACTATTCTGGTCCCATAAGAACAAAATGTTTAGACAACATCCTTGAGCTTTTGCCTGATTTTCATTCATCCTGCCAGCCCTTCCTGACATGGCATCTGTTTGCCAGATGCCTAGGCTCAAACAATCTGTCCACTGTTCCTCGAAAAGTGCTGGGATTACACGGTGGCATGAGCCACCGTGTCCAGCTTTATATAGATTTTTAAAAGAACAGAGGCGGCCGGGCACGGTGGCTCAAGCCTGTAATCCCAGCACTTTGGGAGGCCGAGACGGGCGGATCACGAGGTCAGGAGATCGAGACCATCCTGGCTAACACGGTGAAACCCCGTCTCTACTAAAAAATACAAAAATCTAGCCGGGCAAGGTGGCAGGCGCCTGTAGTCCCAGCTACTCGGGAGGCTGAGGCAGGAGAATGGCGTAAACCCGGGAGGCGGAGCTTGCAGTGAGCTGAGATCCGGCCACTGCACTCCCGCCTGGGCGACAGAGCGAGACTCCGTCTCAAAAAAAAAAAAAAAAACAGAGGCCGGGGCAGTGGCTCATGCCTGTAATCCCAGCACTGTGGAAGGCTGAGGCGGTTGGATCACCTGAGGTCAGGAGTTCGAGACCAGACTGGCCAACATGGTGAAACTCCATCTCTATCAAAAAATAAAAATAAATTAAAAAAAAAAAATTGGCTGGGCTTGGTGGAGCGCACCTGTAGTCCAAACTCCTCGGGAGGCTCAGGCAGGAGAATCACTTGAACTCAAGAGGCAGAGGTTCCAGTGAGCAGAGATCTCACCACTGCACTCCTGCCTGAGCGACAGAGTTAGACTTCATCTGCACCCCCACCCCCAACCACACTCAAAAAAAGACCGGGTATGGTGGCACATGCCTTGTAGTCCCAGCACTTTGGGAGGCCGAGGTGGGTGGATCACCTGAGGTCAGGAGTTTGAGACCAGCCTGGCCAACATGGTAAAACCCCATCTCTACCAAAAAATACAAAAAAAAAATTTGGCTGGGCTTGGTGGAGCACACCTGTAGTCCAAACTTCTCAGGAGGCTCAAGCAGGAGAATCACTTCAACTTGGGAGGCGGAGGTTGTAGTGAACCTAGATCTCACCACTGCACTCCTGCCTGAGCGACAGAGGGAGACTCCATCCCCACCAACAAAAAGGCTGGGCATGCTGGCACATGCCTGTAGTCCCAGCACTTTGGGAGGCCGAGGCGGGCACTTCACCTGAGGTCAGGAGTTCAAGACCAACCTGGCCAACATGGTGAAACTCAGTCTCTACTAAAAATACAAAAATTAGCCAGGCACAGTGGCAGGCTCCTATAATCCCAGCTAGTCAGGAGGCTGAGGCTGGGGGATCGCTTGAACCCGAGAGGTGGAAATTGCAGTGAGCCAAGATCGCACCACTGCACTCCTGCCTGGGCAACAGAACCAGACTCCATCTCAAAAAAAAAAAAAAAAAAAGTAAAAACAGAAAAGAAAAGTTTGTGGAAAATAGAAATAAAAGAAAAAAATATAAACTGCTCATCATAAGATCCACCAACGTCAAGACACTTTCGTAAACTGATACTAGCCATTTATGTATGTGTGTATGTATGTCTCTTGCTCACAACAATTACATACTAGCCATTTCATCCATCCCCTAAGAAGTGGAGGTCCTGGGAATTTAACCACATCAGTGAAATCTTTTTTACATTATTAACTGAAGAGAAATGGTTGCCCTTTATAGACTTTTTAAAATTAGGAAACAAAAAAAGTGTCAGAAGGAGCTAAATCCTGACTGTAAAGTGGATGCCTAATGGTTTCCCATTGAAACTCTCAAAATTGCCCTTGTTTGATGAGAGGCATGAGCAGAAGCATTGCCGTGGTAGAAAAGGACTCTGTGGTGAAGCTTTCCTGGGCATTTTGCTGCTAAAGCTTTGGCTTTCTCAAAACACTCTCATAATAAGCAGGTGTTGCTCGGGCACGGTGGCTCACGCCTGTAATCCCAGCACTCTGGGAGGCTGAGACGGGAGGATCACGAAGTCAGCAGTTTGAGACAAGCCTGACCAACATGGTGAAACCTTGTTTCTACTAAAAATGCAAAAATTACAGGCATTAGTGCGTGCCTGTAATCCCAACTACTCAGGAGGCTGAGGCAGGAGAATAGCTTGAACCTGGGAGGCAGAGGTTGCAGTGAGCCGAGATTGTGCCACTGCAGTCCAGCCTGGGTGACAGAGCGAGACTTGGTCTCAAAAAAAAAAAAAAAAAAGCAGGTGTTATTATTCTTCGACCCTCCAGAAAGTCAATAAGGAAAGTTGCTCAAGCAGCTAAAAAAAACTATTGCCATGACCTTTGCTCTTGACCAGTCCAGTTTTGTTTTGACTGGATTACTTCCACCTCTTCAGAGTCATTGCTTTGATAGTGCTTTGTCTTCAGTGTCATACTGGGAAAGCCACATATCACCTCCCATTACACTTTCCCAATAGATGCTTCATGATCTACTGGTTGGTGCAAACATAATTGCGGCTTTTGACATTCCATGGCATAAACCGCAATTAATATGCAGCAACCTAATCTCACTTGTTTAAAATTTCCATTGCAACCTCTGTTCTTGTCTGCAGCTGATCTGGTTTTGGCACCCATCGAGTGGAAAGTTTGCTCAACTTTTAATTTTTCAGTCAGAATTTTGTAAGCTGAACCAATTGTGATGTCTATGGTGATGGCTGTTGTTTTTGCTGTTAATCATTGGTCTCAGTCTGTCACGAAGGCTGGAGGCCAGTGGCACAATCTTGGCTCACTGCAACCTCTGCTTCCCGGGTTCAATGATTCTCCTGCCTCAGTCTCCTGAGTAGTTCGGATTACAGACACCTGCCACCACACCCAGTTAATTTTTGTATTTTTATTACAGACAGGGTTTCACCATGTGGGCTAGGTTGGTCTGAAACTCCTGACCTCAGGTGACCTGCCCACCTTGGCCTCCCAGAGTGCTGGAATTACAGGGGTGACCCGCCATGCCCGGCTGATGCTTTTCAGTTAAAGCACAAAGAGGATTCTTTTTTGTTGTGTTTTGAGACGGAATCTCACTCTGTTGCCCAGGCTGGAGTGCAGTGGCATGATCTCAGCTCACCACAACCTCCGCCTCCTGGGTTCAAGCGATTCTCCTGCATCAGCCTCCCGAGTAGCTGGGACTACAGGTACATGCCACCAAGCCTGATTAATTTTTGTATTTTTAGTAGAGATGGAGTTTCGCTATGTTGGTCAGGCTGATTTTGAACTCCTGACATTGTGATCCGCCCGCCTCAGCCTCCCAAAGTGCTGGGATTACAGTAGTGAGCCACCACGCCCAGCCTAATTTTTTCCCTTGCAGATTGACGTGGATGACCTGCTGCTGCAGGCTTCATATTCAACATCGTCTTGTCCCTTCTTACAAGTTATCCATTTGTAAACTGCTGATCTCTTTAGGGGCATTGTCCTCATAAACTTTTGGTAAATCATCAGTGATTTCACCATTCTTCCACCCAAGCTTCATCTTAAATTTTATGTTTGTTCTTCCTTCAATTTTAGCAGAATTCATTTTTCACTGATAGGGGCTCTTTTCAAACTGATTCCTTCTCCTTTTTAATGCCTCAAACTAGATCCTGTCGAGATATTTTTTGACGAGTTAGTACCAGTTTATTTTGGTGCCAAAAGATTTTGCAATCCATGCATAGTTTCTTGATAATACACATTTTCCATGGACTTTTTGAAGACTTCTTATATGGCTGTTGATATGAGCTCTGTGCCCGCACCTAAATTTCATCTTAAATTGTAATCCTCGTGTGTCAAGGGAGGAGCTTGGTGGGAGGTGATTGGATTGTGGGGGCAGTCTCCCACATGCTGATCTTGTGATAGTCTCACGAGATATGACAGTTTTAAACAAGGAAGTTTTTCCTATGCTTGCACTTCACCTCTAGTCTGCTGCCATGTAGCATGTGTCCACTTCCCCTTCTGCCATGATTGTAAGTTTCCTGAGGTTCCCCCAGCCATGCAGAACTGTGAATCAATTAAACCTCTTCGGCTGGGCTTGGTGGCTCACCCCTGTAATCTCAGCTTTGGGAAGCCAAGGCCGGTGGATCACCTGAGGTCAGGAGTTCCAGACCAGCCTGGCAAACATGGCGAAACCCTGTCTCTACTAAAAATACAAAAATTAGCTGGGTGTGCTTATGCCCACCTTTAATTCCAGCTACTCAGGAGGCTGAGGCAGCAGAAGCACTTAAACCTGGAAGGCGGAGGTTGTGGTCAGCCGAGATTACACCATTGCACTCCAGCCTGGGTGACAAGAGCAAGTCTACGTCTCATTAAAATAAATAAATAAAATAAAATAATTAAACCTCTTCTCTTTCTATATTACCCAGCCTTGGGTATTTTTTCTGCTAGTGTGAAAACCGATTAATATAGCTGTGAAAGAAATGGAGATACATAGGTTAATGGTGTTAATAAAGCTTTATTTTAAATATGAGAAAGTAAGTAAGTTTAGAAGCCAAAAGATAAGCTCTAGAAGGATGAGTACTCAAGAGAAAGAGACAACGAATACTGTAGGCTTCCTGCAAAGGCAGGTGAAAATGGAAGCCAAGATAGAGGTTAGAAGAGTTGGCCTTAGGAGAAGCAACGCTCCTGAACCACCAGGCATGAGTTGACATCCCTTGCCTCTTTGTCTAGCCTGTTGCCAGCCATCTCAAGGCGGTTTTCATATCAGCACCTCCCTCTTTTGTTCTATTTGCCTTGCCCGTCGAGCTCTGGATAAACCACCCATCCCCACCCCATCCTCTTAGATTTCTTCCATTTGCTCATTTGTTTAGCAAACATGTACCAATCATTGATTGTGTTCCAGAACCTGGGGTCAAGGATTCAAATAAGTCCTTGTGCATGTGGAACTCATGTTTCAGTGTTGGCAAGAAACAAATAGCAATAATCACATCATGATGGACAATGTCAGAAGGGTCGTAGTAGCACAGGGTGTTGTGGGAGGCTCCTGCCCCTAAGCTGCAAGTGTCGCTGGAGAAAATCCCTCAGCCAGATCAACTGGTGAAACCACAGGAGGGCCTTCCCTCCTGTTAAGCAATTTTTACCATCAGTCTTGAATTGATATCCTTTTCCCAGCGCCACCTTTCTTCTACTTTGCTCCCTTGCTCTCCTTTCTTGTGTTGCAGGCAAGGGGAGTGAGGACCACTTCCTCATAAAGCATAATTTCATGTCCTTAGTAACTATAGGCCAGGCACGGTGGCTCATGCCTGTAATCCCAGCACTTTGGGAGGCTGAGATGGTGGCTCACTTGAGGTCAGCAGTTGGAGACGAACCTGGCCCACATGGTGAAACCCCATCTCTACTAAAAATACAAAAATAGCTGGGCTTGGTGGTGTGCACCTGTAGTCCCAGCTACTCGGCAGACTAAGGCAGGAGAATCGCTTGAACCCGGGAGGCAGAGGTTGCAGTGAGCTGAGATTGCACCACTGCACTCCAGCCTGGACAACCAGAGTGAAACTTCCTCTAAAAAAAAAAAAAAAAAAAAAAAAAAAGGCCAGGCGCGGTGGCTCATGCCTGTAATCCCAGCACTTTGGGATGCCGAGGCAGGCAGATCATAAGGTCAGGAGTTTGAGACCAGCCTGACCAACATGGTGAAACCTCGTCTCTACTAAAAATACAAAAAATTAGCCAGGCATGGTGGCGGGCACCTGTAATCCCAGCTACTCAGGAGGCTGAGGCAGGAGAATCACTTGAACCCAGGAGGCGGAGGTTGCAATGAGCTGAGATTGCGGCACCGCACTCCAGCCTGGGCAACAGAGCAAGACTCTGTCTCAAATAAATAAATTAATTAATTAAATAAGAAAAAGAAATGGGCCAGGCATGATGGCTCATGCAGGTAATCCTAGCATTTGGGAGGCCAAGGCAGGAGAATCATTTAACTTCAGGAGTTCGAGGTCAGCCTGGATAACCTAGGGAGACCCCATCTCTATTCAAAATTTTAAGTTAGCCCAGTGTGGTAAAGCGTGCCTGCAATCCCAGCTAGTAGGGAGCTGAGGTGGGAGGATCGCTTGAGTCTGGAATGTCAAGGCTGCTGTGAGCTGCGATCTTGCCATTTGCACTTTAGCCTGAGTGACAAAATGAGACCATGTCTCTAAGAAAAATAAGTTGTACCAGGCTTATAAAATAATAATTAGGAAATGGTTGCTTTTCTCTGGAGATGGAGAGAGGAAGTAAGCAGGTTATAATTTACCATGCCCTCATATATTTGGTCTTAAATGACTGGACTTTAGTATATATTAATATATAAGTTATGACTTGAAAATCCCATGTAAAAGCTTAGCAGCATTGTTGTAACAGTAACATATTTCATTGTACTTCAGGATCATCCAGGGATGCAGCGTTACCATCCAGGACCTCGAAGCCAAGGTCGACTCTGGCATCCTGATGACATAACCAAGTCTGGAGATTCAGCAGTAGAAAGAAAGCAGGAAAGTGGTATTAGCCATACAAAAGAAGAGGAGAGGCCAGGTGTGATGGTTCACGCCTGTAATCCCAGCACCTTGGGAGGCTGAGGCGGGTGGATCACCTGAGGTCAGGAGTTCGAGACCAGCCTGGCCAATATGGTGAAACCCCGTCTCTACTGAAAATATAGGCATGGTGGCAGGTGTCTGTAGTCCCAGGTACTTGGGAGGCTGAGGCAGGAGAATCGCTTGAACTCAGGAGGCGGAGGTTGCAGTAAGCCGTGATCTTTTCACTGCCCTCCAGCCTGGGCAACAGAGCGAGACTCTGTCTCAAAAAAAAGAGAAGAAGAGTAGAGGACTGTGCAGCAAGGAGTAAGTTTTGCCTCAAAGCAGGAATCTGATCAGAGGTTCAGAATTGGAAGTACAATTTCATTGTTTTTGCAATTTCTATAAATTAAAGTGTCAGAAAAAAGGTGACAGTGAGGACATGCATTGCAATTTGCAGGGGGAAATGTCAAGTGAGGACTTCGTCACATATGACATGAGAGAAAAGTAAGAGCTGGTTCTAAAATCAAAAGCTGTTGTTCATCCCAGATTGAGTTTCTAAATTTGGGTGGAGCAGAGTCGCTTTGAAGTCTTGTTCCAGTCTATTTCTACTGAATTGTTAATGATAACTGTTGACTTTGGGTAGTATAGAAGCAACAAGCATGTCTTTATAGTACAAGTACAGGGAAGGATAGAACAAACTTTCATTGATGCAAACATTTAAATAGTCATGTTACTTCCGTATCCAATATCCTCAAGTTTTAGGATTAGTTTTAGTTTTTTATTTGCTTATCTAAGCTTGGCATGAAGAATATTTTTAAACATCTCATTTCGTTTGAGCATTTTTTCTATTAAGAGGTGAAATGTAGTCCTTGTTTGATTCTTGACAATTCAGTGTGTGTTTGATCTTAGGTTTCATGATCTGAGTGCATACCCTCTCCAGGAAGGAAACTGCACCAATGTCTGTTCCTGTTAAATAGCAACTTTTAGTCTCAGCTTGTTTAGTTTTGATGTCAATAAATAGTAACAGCATTCAAGTATGAAGCTAAGTGTAGTGAGTAACTTTAGTAAATAGCTGTGAATTTTGAGAAATTAATTTTTCAATACTGAATTAACCTCTTTGGAGTTTGGAAAGCAGATGAATGATATTAGTTTCTGCCTTCACTAGCGTGCCTTTGTTTTGTCCACCAGGGAATGATCAGTTCATGGTTCACTCCTGTATTAGGCCGTTCTTGCATTGCTAAAAAGAAATACCTGAGACTGGGTAGTTGATAAGAAAAGAGTTTTGGCCAGGCACGGTGGCTCATGCATGTCATCCCAGCACTTTGTGAGGCGGAGATGGGATGACCACTTGATGTCAGGAGTTCAAGACCAGCCTGGCCAACATGGTGAAACCCCGTCTCTACTAAAAATACAAAAAAAATTAACCAGGCATAGTGGCACGCTCCTGTAATCCAAGCTGTTCGGGAGGCCAAGGCAGGAGAATCGCTTGAACCCAGGAGGCAGAAGTTGTAGTGAGCCAAGATCGCACCACTGCACTCCAGCCTGGGGGACAGAGCGAGACTCCATCTCAAAAAAAAAAAAAAAGGAAAAGAAGTTTAATTAGTTCACAGTTCTGCAGGCTGTACAAGCATGGCATCTCACGTTGCTCAGCTTCTGGGAGGCCTCAGGGAGCTTTTACTCATGGCGGAAGGTGAAGCAGGAGCAGGCATCTCACATCACAGAGTGAGCAAGATAGTGAGTGCGGGGAGGAGATGCCACACTTTACAACAACCAGCTCTGTAAGAACTCACTGTGGAGAGGACAGCACCAAGCCATGAGGGATCCGCCCCATAACCCAAACACCCCACCAGGCCCCACCTCCAACACTGGGGATTATATTTCCATGAGATTTGGGTGGGGACAAATATCCAAACTACATCCACTATTCTTGTCCCATAAGAACAAAATGTTAGACAACATCCTTGAGCTTTTGCCTGATTTTCATTCATTCTGCCAGCCTTTCCTAACATGGCATCAGTTTGCCTTTACTTCCTAAATCACCACTTTATGTTTGTCCAGGTTTTAGAAACAAATAGCCGAAGAGGCAGGTACAAGAGCCACCAATAATGACTGAAAGTGAATGACTGTCAACTGGGCAAGAGTACTAAGGGAAGGGAAAATTTCAAGAAGGAAATTGGCTGACAATGTCCCATGCCACAGAGAGATTAAGAAAGACAAGAAATGGAAGTGTTCATTGGATTTGGCAGTCGTGATTTCA